>NC_136518.1:4925797-4988297 GCF_053919585.1 Euprymna scolopes | reverse complement strand
GAAAATATTATTCATACATCTGTCGATGAAAATATTATTCATACATCTGTCGATGAAAATATTATTCATACATATGTCGATGAAAATATTATTCATATATCTGTCGATGAAAATATTATTCATACATATGTCGATGAAAATATTATTCATACATCTGTCGATGAAAATATTATTCATACATCTGTCAATAAAAATATTATTCATACATCTGTCGATGAAAATATTATTCATACATCTGTCGATGGAAAGATTATTCATACATCTGTCGATGAAAATATTATTCATACATCTGTCGATGAAAACATTATTCATACATCTGTCGATGAAAACATTACTCATACATCTGTCGATGAAAATATTTTTCATACATCTGTCGATGAAAATATTATTCATACATCTGTCGATGAAAACATTTTTCATACATCTGTCGATGAAAATATTATTCATACATCTGTCGATGAACATATTTTTCATATATCTGTCGATGAAAATATTATTCATACATATGTCGATGAAAATATTATTCATACATCTGTCGATGAAAATATTATTCATACATCTGTCGATGAAAATATTATTCATACATCTGTCGATGAAAATATTATTCATAGATATGTCGATGAAATATTATTCATACATCTGCCGATGAAAATATTATTCATACATCTGTCGATGAATACATTATTCATACATCTGTCAATGAAAATATTATTTATACATCTGTCGATGAAAATATTATTCATACATATGTCGATGAAAACATTATTCATACATATGTCGATGAAAACATTATTTATAGATCTGTCGATGAAAACATTATTCATACATCTGTCGATGAAAACATTATTCATACATCTGTCGATGAAAACATTATTCATACATATGTCGATGAAAATACTTTTCATACATCTGTCGATGAAAACATCATTCATACATCTGTCGATGATAATATTTTTCATAAATCTGTCGATGAAAATATTTTACATACATCTGTCGATGAAAACATTATTCATACATCTGTCGATGAAAATATTTTTCATACATCTGTCGATGAAAAGATTATTCATACATCTGTCGATGAAAACATTTTTCATACATCTGTCGATGAAAACAGTATTCATACATCTGTCGATGAAAACATTATTCATACATCTGTCGATGAAAACATTTTTCATACATCTGTCGATGAAAACATTATTTATACATCTGTCGATGAAAACATTATTCATACATCTGTCGATGAAAACATTATTCATACATCTGTCGATGAAAACATCATTCATACATCTGTCGATGAAAATATTTTTCATACATCTGTCGATGAAAACATCATTCATACATCTGTCGATGAAAATATTATTCATACATCTGTCGATGAAAATATTATTCATACATCTGTCGATGAAAAGATTATTAATATATCTGTCGATGAAAATATTATTCATACATCTGTCGATGAAAACATTATTCATACATCTGTCGATGAAAATATTTTTCATACATCTGTCGATGAAAATATTATTCATACATCTGTCGATGAAAACATTATTCATACATCTGTCGATGAAAACATCATTCATACATCTGTCAATGAAAATATTTTTCATACATCTGTCGATGAAAATATTTTTCATACATCTGTCGATGAAAACATCATTCATACATCTGTCGATGAAAACATTATTCATACATCTGTCGATGAAAATATTATTCATATATCTGTCGATGAAAACATTATTCATACATCTGTCGATGAAAACATTATTCATACATCTGTCGATGAAAATATTATTCATACATCTGTCGATGAAAACATTATTCATACATCTGTCGATGAAAATATTTTTCATACATCTGTCGATGAAAATATTTTTCATACATCTGTCGATGAAATATTATTCATACATCTGTCGATGAAAACATTATTCATACATCTGTCGATGAAAATATGTTTCATACATCTGTCGATGAAAATATTATTCATACATCTGTCGATGAAAATATTTTTCATACATCTGTCGATGAAAACATTATTCATACATCTGTCGATGAAAACATTATTCATACATCTGTCGATGAAAATATTTTTCATACATCTGTCGATGAAAACATCATTCATACATCTGTCGATGAAAATATTTTTCATACATCTGTCAATGAAAATATTTTTCATACATCTGTCGATGAAAATATTTTTCATACATCTGTCGATGAAAATATTATTCATACATATGTCGATGAAAATATTTTTCATACATCTGTCGATGAGAATATTTTTCATACATCTGTCGATGAAAATATTATTCATAAATCTGTCGATGAAAATATTTTTCATACATCTGTCGATGAAAATATTTTTCATACATCTGTCGATGAAAATATTATTCATACATCTGTCGATGAAAATATATTATTCATACATCTGTCGATGAAAATATTTTTCATACATCTGTTGATGAAAATATTTTTCATACATCTGTCGATGAAAACATTATTCATACATCCGTCGATGAAAACATTATTCATACATCTGTCGATGAAAATATTTTTCATACATCTGTCGATGAAAATATTTTTCATACATCTGTTGATGAAAACATTATTCATACATCCGTCGATGAAAATATTTTTCATACATATGTCGATGAAAACATTATTCATACATCTTTCGATGAAAATATTATTCATACATCTGTTGATGAAAACATTATTAATACATCCGTCGATGAAGATATTTTTCATACATCCGTCGATGAAAATATTTTTCATACATCCGTCGATGAAAACATTATTCATACATCCGTCGATGTAAATATTTTTCATACATCTGTCGATGAAAACATTATTCATACATCTGTCGATGAAAATATTATTCATACATCTGTCGATGAAAATATTTTTCATACATCTGTCGATGAAAACATTATTCATACATCTGTCGATGAAAATATTTTTCATACATCTGTCGATGAAAATATTATTCATACATCTGTCGATGAAAATATTTTTCATACATCTGGCGATGAAAATATTTTTCATACATCTGTCGATGAAAACATTTTTCATACATCTGTCGATTTTCATAACGTTTCGACTATTGTACTCCTCGGCCTTTGTCAGTAATGCTAGCAGAATTTTAAGAGAGAGACCCAAATACAGATCGATACCCCGTCACATAAAACACCGGAGCCCACACAAACATCGTACGCTGCAAATTCCTAGGGCCTTGATTTGAGTTCGCCCTCTATTGTACAAACCAATAAGACATATCTGCACTCAGCATTCGAAACCCAAGCCACTTGCATGAAGAAGTTGGTCGCCCATTGCGGTCTTTTTCGTTCATACACTTTCATTTTGCGTGACGTGATGACCCAGATGGTAGAATATTCATTCGCATTCAAGTGACTCGAGTTTCGAATCCGAGTTCTTTCTTAGAAATGCACGCCTGTGGAACTCTCTTCCGATTCTCTGCTTTCCAGCTGACTACAATCTGATTGTCTTCAAGTCCAATGTAAACAAGTTCTTGATGAACCGTCCCCCTAAGTAATCCAATTTAAAAAATTCCCACTACTTATGTTTACTACGCTATAATCACTTTGACTAATGTATACCCATTAACCCTTATCCTCGAGTGGTCTCCAGACCTTGATAAGTGGTGATTCCTGTGAAAAAAAGAAGTTTACCAAATTTCCGGTGGTGATGCCTATGTAAAAAAAAATGTAGCATATCAAGACCAAAAGGCCACTCGAGGATAATGGTTAATGCATGTAAGATGGTAGTATAGTAATCGTTAATGGTGTAAGTTAGGTAGAATTTGATCATTTAAGGGGACGGTTTAACAAGAACTTGTTTATATTGGAGTTGAAGGCGACCATATTGTAGTGTCGGGAAGCAGGCCAATTGAACAGTGCTCCACTGGCGGGCAGTTATAAGAAAGAAGCTTTGTTCATGAAATCTGTGTTTAGATTTAGGCACAGATAGAGAGTGGGGGAAATCTTTGATAGTGGTTGTAGTTAGTTGAGTGTTTTTGTGAAAGTTTAGCAAAGAGAGACCATAGATTGGAGCTCAGATGAGCACTTGTCATGAAAATAACTATAGAGCAGAGAGAGGTTCACAACTTCTCTTGTGGGAAAAAAATTCGGATTTTTTTATACGAAGAATGTGTGGCTTTCATGGTTTGTATAGGCTACGGTGTTGTTTTTGGTTGTGGAAATAATTATTTAAGAACATGTAAGATGCGTCTATTCAATCTACACGGTTAGCGACGGAAATGCCACATTTTAAACTTAAGCGTGACGTCATCAAAGCCATCATCATTGTAGTCGTCGTCATGATGATGATCATCATCATGATCATCATGATCATCATCGGAGAGGTGACGGTGGCGAAGTGGTTAAGAAGGGCGAATATGCTATTTCTTCTGCCTCCATCTCCGACGCCGAGCAAAGCTATCTTCACTGAAGATATACTGCTCCAAGAAGACTTTTTGGCAGCTAACCAAACATTCTTATTTATTATTATGGCCTTCACATGTGACATGGTGCAAACTTTTAACAACCTACACCCACCAGTGTAGGTTATAACTCGATCGTTTTCCAGGGGAGGGTTACTTGGTATCTGTCGTGGAGACGTTTCTGGAACAATTGTTCCATCCTAACACGGTACCAGCTCCCCGTGTCATAACCATACAAATATTTGTAAAACAGGCACAGTGATGCAACAGACAGACAGACAGACATATAGCCTTTTTTATATTAGATAATGAAATTATAGACAAAATAAAATAAATATATGAATTTAGTTGTCAATTCAATAAGAAAAAGTGAAATCTCTGGGTATAACTGTCGTCTGTTTGTTTGACAGGAGTTTTGCGCGAGCCTTTTCAAGTCTCACACAAAAACATGCGTTCACACCTGAAGCTATATTACTTGTCATATACATACGCGCACACAAACATACGTGCCCACGTCCACACACGTACATATATTCACGTTCGCGCACATACACTCACATTCACGTGTATACACGCACGCTAACGTATGCACATGTACACACACAGATGGACGACGTCACTTCCTCTTTCAAAGGAAATCCACACATGCGCAAAAGACCACCGGAAACAAGTATAAAAGCAAGAGCAATAAGCAGCAACTTCCTTTTCCATCTCGCCTTCCGAGGTGAGTGGTCGGCGCACCAGCCACCACCGTTTCGGCAGGCGCGCGCACGCGGGTACCTCACGCCACTTGCTACTATGTGGGACAAAGAGCTAACAGACAGTATGTACACTTGATACGCTTTCTCTCTCCATGAACAGTATGTACACTTTATACGCTTTCTCTCTCCATGAACTGGATTGACATTCTCACTCTTTCTCTCTCTACATATACAACTTGTCCCTGAGAATACCTTCGCGTAGCTGACCGCTAACTGATGTCAACCCTCTATCCTTTGTCTTTGTCTACACGCTCGACTATCATTCTCATTTCTACTATATTACTCACTTCTCTTCCCACGCGCGAACAAACGATAGTGAGATGAACACACATTTCCTTTTCTTTCTACACCACCAGTCCCGCAACAAACGATGGTTACACCCGCGCGGACATGAACACGTGTTATATCTAAAACATTCATTCTTTCAACAGTAAATAAACGACACGTTTATCTTATCCATCAATTGAGTTTTTGTTTCCTTCAATTCCATTCGTTTCATTATTTTCTTTTGTAACGGGATTACGATTTATATATCCTAGTCCTCTACACAATACAATACAACGTACGGTTAGAAGGAACACAGCCCTACACACCCGAGAATAGTCTCTCAATACACATCATCTGTAGATTTGTAGTCAAAACGAAGCAGGTGATTCCTCCAATGTTTGTCTACTCTGGCTTTGAAGATATTGAGTGACTCTGCAGATACTACTTCTTCCAGCACTTGATTTCACCACGTTCACCATATTGTTAGAGAATTTTTGTTTCCTTCAATTCCATTTGTTTCATTATTTTCTTTTGTAACGGGATTAGGATTTATATATCCTAGACCTCTACAGTTTCTACGTTCAGGTCGGCTTGCTATTTAGACATTATTTACTATTTTTTAAAACTATTATTTACTACTTTTGGGGCTTGAAACGAATTTCATTTGTTGAACATAGTTTATGTTAATGTTACATGATAAGGGCTGCCCCCTTTTCATGTCCCCTTTTCATGTCCCCTTTTCATGTCCCCTTTTCATGTGAGTATAAAAATAGAGATTTAGTTAAAATGAAAATGAAATAGCATAGACGAAATTCGAACCTCGTAATTTAGGTTTAGAAATAGATTACGAGAGAGAATTAGCAAATAGAATGTGAAAACAAACCATTGTTTAGCTTAGAGATAAAATAGTTTCAAGAAAAGAATGTGCGTTGTCAATACTGTTATGAATATTCAATTGAGGAATGCAACTAGAAGATTATTTAATAAACATGTTTTTAACATATTGGAAATATAGGTTACTGGGAATATAGGTTAAAATTCCTTTTGTAAACAAAGGAAAAAGTTTTGGACACGCATTTCCAGAACACGTGAAAGAAGACACATGTTTTTACATGTGCATGACGTCATGGAAAATGGGAAGTTCTAGATATAGTTAGAAACTTTAGAGAAACTGGGGAGAAACTGGGGAGAAACTGGGAGTGAGTTTGAGGACGACAGACGATAGTCTGCAGTTGGGATTCGAACGTCTAGAAGCGAGACGGTCACTTTTGAAACTTAGAATGTGAAGCTTTGAATTCTTGACTCAGAAAGCCATCGGCCGGTCCATGGAAATAAACCTATCATGTGTTTTTATAAACGTCGTCTTTGTGTTGTAATTCTACCAAAAGGTAAAGTGAAAATTGTTATATATGTCTTATATATATCATGTGGCTTAAAATGTCTTTACATACACATCTCATATCTAAATATGAACACTAAGACTGTCTCAACACTGTTTCCTCTTTCTAACACTTCTACCGAACATTATATAAATATGAATCTCGTCATAACACGAACAATTTCTCTCGTACAACATCTCTCTCTAAGACTCTCTAAGCATCACTTTGAATAAGACTTAACAACCAACAATAATAATAACAAACAACAATAATAATAATAATGAACTATATAACATTAACACGTTCCTGTGAAAACTTACTAGCTTTAGAAAGTGACAAAAAGAGCTTATCATAAAGAACCGCAGAAATAGAGAGGGTAAAAAAATCGACGAATTTGCTACATGTTCAAGCATCTGCCAATAATCTGCTATGTCCCTACGTGTCAAAACATGAAGTTGTAACAATCTGCACAAACTTTCTGGACGAAATGTAAATAGAAACATTGGATTTTTTAAAAATAATTTCTTCCGATATGTTGAATGAAGAGAAAAAAAAATGTTATAAAGTTTACTTTTTTTTTTTTTTGGAGATAGGGATTTGAGGTGAGTGATATTCTCGTCAGAGAATTACATGTGTATCTGTATTACTTGTGTTTTAATTAATATTCCAAATAATCACACTGCTCTGTCCTACTTGTGTAGCTGCGAGCGTGAAAGGTCCTCGAAACTCCAATCATGAATTCGTGCAAACGACTTTCGCGCTAAAAATGTGATCAACGAATTATTCCTTCGTCATCTCGGCGGCCATCTTGGAATTCCTGATCATTAGCATGACCATCGACACGACCACGAATACAAAAGGAGGCAAGAATTGTTTTAATCAACTAATTAACCCCCCCCCCCCAAAACCCCAAAAAAACAAAGACAATAAAAAAAAGCAACAGAGTTCGTTTCCGTTTGTCCTTTTTCATAACTCAAATAGCACGAGGAGTTTTTACTCGATTTTAACGTATTTCGGGTTTCATTAAAAATAATTCAAATCGAAATTGTGTTCGAAAAAATCCGGTTGCAATCCGATTATAGAAATTTTTTATTTATTTTTGTATTCCAATGGTTTTCAAGGTTTTTTATTTTTAAAAAAATAAAAAAAAATTTTTTTTAGCCCGTGTATATTATCGATAGAAAGATGTATAGCAGAAACAAATATAACTCTTTTCTTGTGCGTCAGTGCCTCCCCTGACTGTGCGATATGGCACATACTGACCAATCAGAGGCATAGCGCAGTGATCTTCCTTACTCCCTTAAGGAACTATAACTGCTTCCGTCCCGGACAAGAAAAACTCTTCCTTTTCTAGCGAGACATCAAAGAGAGCGGACCTGTTTCCTCACTCTCTCTCTCTCTCTCTCTCTCTCTCTCTCTCTCTCTCTCTCTCTGCCTACATCGGTATCGACGGTCCCCACTTGGGAATAACTTCCGGGCAATGGGAGACGAGTTCTATCCCAACTATATCTAAATGGCATCTTGCCATACTTCAATAAACCTTTTCCTTGCAAGTTTTACGAAGTCGTTTGTTCGTTTATTCAGTAGCTTGTGTTGAAATATTTATTTTATTAGGGAGTGCCCGAAAAGCATTAACTCAACTCCCTAAAATGGTGACCCGACGTGTACAGAAGTTTACTAAATGGCGAGCCGGACTTCTACCCCGTCTAAGCAAGGGAATGGACGGCGAGCAGAAATTTCTGAAATACTTTCCTTGCTTAGACGGGGTAGAAGTCCGGCTTGCCATTCAGTAAACTTCTGTACACGTCGATTCACCATTTTAGGGAGTTGACTTAATGCTATTCGGGCACTCCCTAATAAAATAATAATTTCAGGAATTTCTGCTTTCCATAAATGGTAGGAGAATTCTTCAAACGGAAGGACAAGTGATTTTCTTTTAGCCTGATGTCATGTACCCCCCAGAATAAAGGAAGAGAGAACTACGTTACACTAAGAAAAACAAAGGGAGACAATCAGTAATTGTCACAAAAATTATACGAGGTTAACTTTTGGAATTTAGTGAACAATGCATTGATGGAATTCGAATACGATATTGTGAGATTGGCATAAAGATTCCCGAGTTCAGGAAAATTCACCTAAAAAAGATTTAATCTTACATCAACCGAAACGTTGTACAAATACCAACCAAGATGAGAATAATCCAAGTGATACCCGTTTTCGTCCGTCTTTTTTTTTTTTTATTACATTTTCACCCCAAACAAGGCACATTGCCCCTTTGGTGTAGGGGGCTACTATCAGGGGAAACATCTACTGGGGTACTATGTAGGGATTAGGGCAGCGAGATGTTGGTTCACGTTGCACTTGAACTTATGCATGTCAGTACAGTTGGGGAAGCAGTGACCTGGAATGGAATTCCAAAGTCTAGCAGTTCTGGGGAAGAAACTACTGGAGTAGAAAGATCTTTTACATCTAGGGATCTCTACAGTGTGGGGGTGGGATTTTGCAGCTTGTCGGGTCTGTCGAGGGTGTTCACGTCGTGGGGGCACAAGTGCTTGCAGTTCTTCAGAGCATTCACCATTATAATACTTGTAGAACAGGCAGAGGGATGCAACGTTTCAACGATGGGACAGAGGCTGAAGTTTAGATGCCAGTTTAGGGCCTATCAGATTTGCGACCCTCTTTTCCCCAAAAGGCATTACTTAACTTCAGTTTGAGGAGAGACGGTAGACGATGATTTGTACTTATTCTGACACCGTTAATCCTATTCTAACGAGATTGCCCCTGAAGAGTTGGCGTAAATATTAGGGATAGTTGCTTAACGTTTTTGAATTTAATTAATTATAATTTGATTGATTATAGATAGGTGCTTAACGTTCTTGAATTTAATTAATTATAATTTAATTAATCATGCATTGTTATTCCCGTGTTTTTTACAAAGCCGACCTTCTAACCTAATTTTCGTAACCCACTTTACAAATAACATTTTCCATTGTCCGTTTTTAAATTCCTTATTTTAATTTTAATTTTTATAACAGTAACAAATTTCATCATTACATTCCCTTTTCAATAAACATATATCTAACTATTTTGTGTGAGCTAAACAATGGCAATTCCACATTCCTTAGTTTCAATAACATTCTGTATTGATTTTAACTTATGATTGGAATTCTCAATTCCAAATCTAGCTTCGCAAGTTCGAATTCTTGATAATCCTATTTCATATTTACTCACAAGCACCTGCTTCCATGACTGTACTGATATGCAGAAGTTTAAATGTAACGTAAACCAACACCTTGTTAATCTTTTTTAGGCATGGTCTCAAATAGTAGCCCCTTATGGCGATATGCCTTGTTAGGAATGAACGTGAGTACCTCCCCCCCAAAAAAGAAAACAAAACAAAAAAAAACAACAAACAAAATAAACACAAACAAACAAACAAACAAACAAACAAACAAACAAACAAACAAACAAACAAAAAGACAAACAAACAAACAAACAAACAAACAAACAAACACAATGGCATCAAATATCATGAGCAACGAAAAATTCCTTTTGTGTTTTTCGAGTTGTCAACCAGCTGCCGAGGGTAAAGTGTTTCCAGAAATGGTAGGAAAATCCCCCAAACAAAAGGACAAGTTTTTTCTTTTAGCATTTCGTAATATAATCCCCCACCATCAAAGCAAAAGAAGCGAACTATATTAATTAAGTAAGAACAAAGTGATCGAACTCGAATACGATATTGCGAGACTTGAAAAATAAACGACAGTGATTTTTAGTTTGTTTACATATACACAAAAACAAAACAATTTAACAGATAATAGGGGTGTTTAATAAGTAAAGCCCTTGACCAACATTTGATTGCAGTAGAGCAACGGAACTTGCCGCAGTTATTAGTCTTTCTCTACATAGGAATTATTCAGAATTACACATTCCTTCCATCGTTGAATGCAGCTCTGGAAACCGTTTTTTGTAGAAATCTCCAACTTGGTTTTCCAATCATGATGTGACTTCAGAAATCAAGACTTTAATTCACTATTAATCACAGACCCAAAATATTTGCTATTACTTTAATATTACTCTCAACTCCAAACTTATTTACTATTGGTTATTAATCTCAAGCCCAAAGTTGTTTGCTATTAATTTACTATTACTCTCAGGTAAGTGTTCGTCTGAGCTCCAATTTATAGTCAGCCCTCGCCAATCATTCACGAGAAACACTCGTCTAGCTGAAACCACTATCAATAATTTCCCTAACTCTTTATCTGTGCCTAAATCTAAACGTAGATTCCATGAACAAAGTTTCTTTCTTAGAACTGCACACCTGTGAAACTGTCTTCCGTTTACCTGCTTTCCAGCTGACTACAATATGGTCCTCTTCAAGTCCAACATAAACAAGTTCTTGATGAGCCGCTCCACTTAAGTAATCCAATTTACAAAATTTACACTAATAACGATTACTATGACATTGTCCGATTGATTACTGTATATTCTTTAACCTTTATCCTAGAGTTGCTTCTGGGTCTTGATAAGCGGTGACTCCTTTGTAAAAAAAAAAGCTGGAATACGATATTTTAAGATTCGAAAAATAAAACGACAGTGATTAATTAACGTATGCACAAAACAAAACAAATAGATATTAGCAAAATGAGATGCCTAATAAAAGAGAGTTAGAAAATATTTTGACATCAAATAAAGCGAGCAACGAAAAAACAAAACAAACAAAAACAAATACAAAAAAAACACAAAAACACAAAAAACAAAAAACAAAAACAAAACCAAAACCAAAATAACAATACAAAAATAAAAACAAAGACAGAAAACAAAAACAAAACAAAAAAAAACAAAAACAAAAAAACAAAACAAAAACAAAACACAAAAAACAAAAATGAAAACAAAACAAAAAAGACAAAAACAAAAACAAAAACAAAAAAACATAAACAAAACAAAAACAAAACAAACCAAAAAACACAAAAACAAAAAACACAAAAAGAAACAAAAACAAAAACAAAAAGACAAAACAAAACCAAAACCAAAAAACAAAACCAAAAAAACACAAAAACAAAAACAAAAGCAAAACAAAAACAAAAAACAAAAAGCAAAACAAAAACAAACAAAAAACAAAAACAAAACAAAAAACAAACAAAAACAAACAAAAACAAAACAAAAAGCAAAACAAAAGCGAACAGAAAAAAAACAGAAAAAAAAACAAAAAAAAAAAAACAAACAAACACAAAACAAAAAAAAAACCAAAAACACTGTATATTTTCAACTTTAAAGATAAACTGAGAGGAAGATCAAATCTGAATAGTATGCAGCAATTCTCAACTTTTTTAAGCCCGTGACACCTTTCAGAGTATCCCCCTTCCCTTTCAAAAATGATATGAGTTCAATACTGACCTATGCTGATGACGATTTAAAGCTAGAAACCTACACTTCCATACGTATACCTTTTACGCACATAATAATATTTAATAATAAATAAATAAATAAATAAATAAAAATAAATAAATACGTCCCATAAAAAATAAGGGCGACTCATTCATATATATATATTAGGTGTACAAAAATAATAATTTTTTTACTTATAGTTGAACGTCAGAAAACAACATTATTTTTGCACCAACTTGATATATGAATAAGAAGAGATTATAGCTCTCTAAAAAACCGCTAAGGTAGCGGAAAAAATAAAAATAACAGCATTTCGAAGTTGTTATATCGCTAAAAATCGGCAACAACAAATCTTATAAATATATATATATATATATATATATATATATATATATATATATATATGGAGAGAGAGACAAAGAGAGAGAGAGAGTGAGAGAGAGAGAGTAGTGTGTGTGTGTGTGTGTGAGAGAGAGAGAGAGAGAGAGAGAGAGAGAGAGAGTGAAACGAATTATATTCGTGTATAGAACAGGTTGCAAGGATAGAAAGAAAGAAATGGCTAGTCGGAATCAAATATTGATTTGTGAGATGCAATGCTATAACCGCGAGAATGTCAGAGCAATTTAATATAACAGAAGTCTATAAGGCTTTATGAGGCTTTTTAACTTTTTTTTTATGTCGTATGTAAGGATTTGGTCAGAAGAATATCTCTCTTGGAAAAAGCACCTTCCTTTTTTCTGTAATATCTATTTCTTCTTCTTCTTCTTCTTCTTCTTCTTCTTCTTCTTCTTCTTCTTCTTCTTCTTCTTCTTCTTCTTCGACGTTTCGAGCCGCAATCGATTGCTATCAGACCTTGTCGATCAACTGTGAACTTTTGACCTCGATCCGGACAATGAATAGGCAAAGAATGATGGCTGCTTCTGCCGCCGCCGAGTTCAGTGGGGGACGTAAGTGTTGCTCACAAAAAAAAAAAAAAAAAAAAAGAACGTGAAAAGCAAAGAGTCCGTCGGTCATTCAGGGGTCAAATTGAAGGACGTAAATGTTAAACAAAGCGCACGTGCCCTGCAGCATTTCAAACAGGAAGCAACGGCAATTCCACCTCATCCCTTTTTGCTTGAATGTTGACGCCATCTCTTGGGCGCAAAACCTTCCAACATCACTATTATTATTTACTCACTAGGAGTAGTCACACTGGTCATCATCAAAGATGTGCGGTTCGCTCTAGAGCCTAAGTGATAATATGTCTCCCAGATTTCCAGTACTCTCCAACTCTTTTGAGAACCTTTGCAGATGAATTTGCGTTATCGCAACAGCCGCTTACCATTGATTTCTCGTTGCTGCCGGCAACCATTTGTCTTAACTGGAATTTGGGTGGCAATAATACTCCCCCCCCAAGGTCCTAGACCTCTTTGCACTCATTCAGCGGAGGTCTGCCTACTACTTTCTCTCCTCGGTCTTTATTATTATTATTATTATTATTATTATTATTATTATTATTATTATTATTGTTGTTGTTGTTGTTGTTGTTGTTGTTATGATGATGATGATGATGATTATTATTATTATTATTATTATTATTATTATTATTATTATTATTATTATTATTATTATTCACTCACTAGGAGTTTTCACACAGGTTAACATCAAAGAGTTTTCTTTGGAATCCAGTACTCACCTCTTCTCTCGATAACCTATGCAAAATAATCACAACATCCACTTACCATTGATTTCTCGTTGGCAGCGACCATTGGTCTTCACTGGTATTTGGGTGGCTAAAAGCCTCTTTGACCTTCCTTCTCCTCATTATTATTATTATTATTATTATTATTATTATTATTATCATTATCATTATCATTATTATTATTATTATTATGATGATGATGATGATGATGATGATGTACTTACTAGAAATAGTCATACAGGCCATCATCAAAGATTTCTCTTTGAGAACAACTTGTGGTGTTCTCTGGAGTCTGAGTGACAACAAGTCTCCCCAGATTTCCAGTACTCTCCACCTCTTTCGATAACCTTTGCAGATGAATTTGCGTTTTCACAACAGCAGCTTACCATTGATTCCTCATTGGCAGCGACCATGAGTCTTCACTGGAATTTGGATAGCAATAAGCCTCCCCAAGATCCCGGCCCTCTTTGAACCCATCCAGCGGAGGTCTGGCTAGTGCTCTCTCTTCGGCCTTTCCATCATCTTTGACCCTCACTTATTTCATGGGGCGCTTTTTTTATGGCGGAAGACAGAAGTGTAGAGGGGTTAATGTAATGTCCTTTTGTGTTTTATGTCTGTTGTCGTGTCTGTTTGTCCAGTTTGTGTCTGTAGCTCATGTCTGTTTGTCTCCGCATTCAAGGGATTTCCTTTATATTTCAAGTTTTCATTATTGTTATCCGTTGTATCTTCTCAGTCATCCCTCTGATTCCAACCTATCCCATTCTTTTTTCAAAGTTTTTCGGTATTGTTCCTAGAGCTCTTACTATTAGTGGTGTTTATTATTGGCTCGCAAGGAGCTTTCACACAGGCCATAAGAGATCTCTCCTTGAAAACAGCCTGTGGTGCTCTCTGGAAGCTGAGTGACGACAAGTCTCCCCAGTTTTCCAGTGCTCTTCACCTCTTCTGGTATCATTTGCAAATGAATTTGCATTATTGCAACATCCGCTTACCATTGATTTCTCACTAGAAGCGACCATTGGTCTCCACTGGAACGAGTGGCAATAAGCCTCCACAAGGTCCCAGTTCTTTTTGCACTTGTCCATCGGAGGTCTAGTCAGTGCTCTCTCATCGGTCTTTCCATCCTCCTTGACCCTTCTCGGCTATTTGGCATCATTCTTTAGTGGGGAGCGGTGATTGGGTAATGGGAGTTAATGGGAGAGGAGATAGAGAACGTATGGATATATATCTTCAATGTTCTTGGTTCCATGTAACGCTTCTTCATGTAATTATTATTATTATTATTATTATTATTATTATTATTATTATTATTATTATTGTTGTTGTTGTTGTTGTTGTTGTTGTTGTGACCCAACAATGTGTAATGGTCGAAGATTAAATCAGTAGCCATTGAATTACAACGGAATTAGAGCTTTTTATTATGTGAACAATACCGGACAACCCCCGATTGTCTTGCTGCTTCAATTTGTTTGGTTGGTGACGCAAACCAAAAGGAAGAAAAAGCTTAGGCTGAATTTGGGGATTGATAATAATATTTTGATACACATAATGTATCGCTAAGCAAACCATGTATTTCAAGAGATGGTATTATTTACGATTGTTTTGTCTAAACTCGAGTTTTGTCAAGTGGATTTGTCAAGGTTCCAGGGTTTTGCCCGTGTGGAAAACTTATAATGGAATATTACATTTATGTTGGAAATTTACTTAATAAGTGATTTCGCCAATTTAACCAATCAGGGCGAATCCAATTTTGACGTTATGAAGATGGATTGGCTGAATGAAACACCCAAACTTTGTCAAACTCACCCATCATCTTCCTATAAGAAGGTGTGCGGAGCGTGTTTTTGCAGAGAAATCGAGAGTTTTTGAGCGGCTAAGAGTTAATCTAGACGCCCCTCCACCCACACTACAACTCCCGCTTACTGACCGCGAGAGGGAGAGGATAGAGAAGACAATAAGTGGTCGCCAAAGTTTTTCTTTTTGAGCAACTGCCCACGAACGCTGCGGTGTTGAAAAAAAAAGTGAAATTGAATATTTTTTTTTCATACCTGTAAAATAATTGTATTCAGAATTTATTTAGTAATCAACATTTATACAAAAAACAAAAAGTTGCGACTGAAATTATTTTATTGTTACCTACGGAATTCGTGACTCAGTAACAAACGAATGCTATACATTGGAGTTGATTTCTTTCAGGGGACAGGGAGCAGGAAAAGAAGGTCAGCCAATCTACCGTGGTCCATGGCACGTGTATTTTCCTGGAGACTTTTAGTTCACTTTGGGTAGTTTTTCAATATTTTTTATAATTTCTTTTTATTTAAAAAAAAAAATTGTTCTTTTTTTGCGGACGACTGGTGAGACAAGAAATACAAGAATCGCACATCAACCTCGTAATTGTATAAGGGACGTATAATTGTATAAGACCACGCTATTGAACTTTCTTCGGTGTTCTGAAATCGGAACCACCTAGGACTACACTTATGTAGTCAGTGAACACAACGGTCATCATCGTTTGATCAGGATATGACCTTTGACTGGAATACAATCGGGGTCTTCACTGTGACACATTGTTGTTGTTGTTGTTATTATTATTAACTCACTAGGAGTTCTCACAAACTATCATCACTGATAACTCACTGACAATAATCCTTGATTTCCAATACTCTCCACCTTTTTCGATAACTTGTGCAAATGGTTTGGCATTATCGCAACAGTAGGTTACCATTGATTTCTAGCTGACAAGGACCATTGGCCTTCTTATAATAATAATTAGCAGGACCTATGAAATTCCACGGAACAAGAAATATATTGAATCAACAAATATGTTTTGAAAAAGCTGATATTTTTATGGCTAGCACACAAAAAAAGGTTTTTGACAAAAAAAATATTTTTTGACAAAAAAAAAAAAAATCCACAGTAAATATGATTTTATTACCGTTTCTATGAAAGTAATGTCCGTTCTATTTTAAAACATATAGAACCGACTTAAATGAAATAAATTAATACTCAGAAAGTAATATTGTGCTACATAGTTCAATATCTATACTCCTATTTTTTTGTGTATTTATATTCAGATTAAATCCCCCTTTTTCTATTTATAAAAAAATACAACTATCTTATACATGGATCGTGGAATTGCATTCATCTACAAAAGATCTAGCTAATTTGCATATTCTTTTAAACACTCATTTTAATTAATTCCCAATTAGTCTTTTTTACGGTTTTTTTATGAGATGATCATCTTAAGTTAACTATTACGTGTAATTATATTCATGCAGATATTCTATATGATTTATACTTGCGTAATATTTGCGTACAAAGCTTATAGTAAACACAAACCTCTTTCTATATATATTTATGTATGCGTATATATATTTGATTTAAAAATTTGCCGACCAAACTCCTGCGTCAGTTTTTGGACTCCAGACATGAAACTTAATATATAGGGTATTCGAACTCAAGCGAGACTGTATATTTGGGTTTCAACCGGGGAAAATCGATACAAAAGTGTGAAAATTAAACAAAAAATGAAATTTGTCAGATGAAAATCGAACGATGGCATTACGAATATGCACGCGTAACGTAATAGCTATTGGTTGCTGTTTTGATTTTTAGTGTTGCAGTAAACATGTCTTTATAGCTCAGGCATTAATGCCAAAGAAAAGGTAATTCGTAAGCTAAACGTTTTGGTTTCGATTCTCGGTGGCGACGAGTCATTTTTTTTTTTTAATTTTTTAAATCATCACAATATATTGGGTCCAATATAATATAATAATGAATATGAAATCTGCATTAATCAAAATATCATATTTAAGCGTATTTTATGACCAGGCAATGCCGGACGCACTGCCAGTAAATAATAAAATCACGTTATAAGAAACAATTTTTAATTTACTTCTTCAGTCCAGCACCTATTAGCAGACAATGTTCTTTTTTATTGCCCTGTTTTTTTCAATTATTCCCTTTTTATGTAACTTGTGCTGACTTCCTTCCTTTCTCACATCGTTATAACAATGATCATTTATTATTATAATGATATTCGAACACGAGGCTACATACAAGGGAAATCACTCTCATATTCTTACTGCTTTCCCAACTGTACTGATATGCAGAAGTTCAAGTGTAATGTGAACAAACATCTTGCTACTCATTTCCCTTCATAATGCTTCAAATTATGTCCCCGATAGTAGCCCCTCTACTGCAAAGGTAAAATTGAATAATAAAAAAATAAAAATAAAATAAAAAAAATTACCTCCCTTATGAAATTGTATCCGATATTGGTATATTTGCTGATGACACCGTGCTCTATAACACATATGAGAAAAAAACCAATATACACACATCCAAGGCAATGCCAGAAACCCTAGAAAATAACCTTCAGTTTGTAATGGAGTGAGGCTGTGAATAGATCGTAACATTTAATGATACTAAGATTAAGCTTCTTCCTTTGACAACTAAAAAAAAAAAAAAATCTCAACCATCATGTGTCATAACCAGGGTTATGACAACATAATATCCTTTTTATTGTTTTGACTCTCGAGTTTATATCCAACACCATCAGACACATTTAATCAACCGAGAACCACATCACTCTATATAAAAGCATATAAGATATCAACGGATACACACTCGAGAGTCAAAACAATGAAAAGAATATGCTGTTGTCCTAGCTTAGAGCTCATCGTTCGCTTAACATGCACAGGCAATATAAATTGGAACAAATACATTGAAGACATTGCCAAGTCTGCTGCAAAGAAGGTGGACTCCCTCTACCATGCTAGAAAATTACTCACGCCAGAGAGCATCCTATATCTTCACAAAGCCATAATACGCCCATGAATGAAGTATTGTGACCATATCTGAGCTGGAACATCTACAACTCGCCTCTCCCTCTTGAATAAGCTCCAAAAAACGAGTCCCCAATCTAATAGGTCCCGCACTATCGGCCAAGCGCCAACATCTGTCCCATCACGACAACGTCGCATCCCTGTGACTGTTTTATGAGTACGTTAATGAAATGTGCTTTGATGAACGAATATTGACACTTGGACGAAAGGGACTATTATTTGGGACCATATCTATGTAGGGAGTTGAGTAGCGAGATGTTCCATCAACGTAAATATCCGAAACGAACCTGACAGACAGCAAAATCCCACCCCTTCACCATTGAGGTCCTACCTAAATGCCGGAAAGTTTAATTTCCTCTCTCGAACGGCTGAACATTGTAATTCCCTCGCGGTATCTTGCTTCCCTGGCTGTAATGACACGCAGACATTTAAATCTAATGTGAAAACACATCTCGCCGCTCAACTCCCTACATAGATATGGTCCTGAATAATAGCCGCTTTACATCCAAGTGTCAATATGCGTTGTTTGAGGTGGATAATTGTAAGAAGAAAAATTAGAGGAAATATGGAGGGTTGCATACCTTCCCCCCTCTTTTTTTTTCTATTAATAGACGCATCGTTAACATGCATGTCTTTGTTTGCCCCCCCCCCCGCCATTCTCACACGGTCTTCAAGTGTGCCAAAACGCGGAGATATCTGCAAGACAATGATGGCGTGAACGGGAATCGATGTTCGAGCGTGAATCTGTTTACATATTTTTGCAGCGAAAGGTATTCCAGGAATGGTGAGAAGGGGAAGGAGATTGGAAGTGGAGGTGTGTGGGGGAAAGGTAAGGTGCTGGAGGTTGGAGGGTGGATTCAGAATGTAGTTACCTTTTGCAAGGCAAGCCGGTATATGTGTGTTTATGGAGTAAGTGAGAAGGTAGTTTAAGATGAAAGTAGATGATGAGGATGACGAAAAAAAATAAAGAAGAGGATGAAAAAGAAGAAAAAGATGAAGATGCTGAAGATGAGAATAAGATAAAAGAAGATGAAGAAGAAGTAGATGAAGAAAAAGACGTTGAAGATGAAAAAGCAGAAGCAAAAAGAAAAGGAGAGAAAAAGAAAGACAAGAAAGGGGAGGAGGGAGAGGATGAGGATGAGGATGATGAAGAAGATGATGATGATAACGAAGAAGGAAGTAGAGAGAGAGAGAGAGAGAGAGAGAGAGAGAGAGAGAGAGAGAGAGAGAGAGAGAGAGGAAAGAATAAAAAGAGGAAGAAAAGGAAGAAGTATAAGAGGAAGAAGAAGAGGAAGAAAAAGGAGAGGAAGAAAAAAAAACCAAACAAACGAAGAAAGATGATGAAGATGATGATAATTATGATGACGCGAGAAGCAAAAGATAAATCCTACGTATTTTCCGTTTCTTGTTTCCGCATCGCGATAAGAAAATCCTCCACTTTCACCCCGAATTCAATCATGAGTCTCGACGGTTTTTAGTTAGCTTTTTTCGTATTATTTTATTTAATTATTCATTTTTCTTTTTTCTTTTTTTTTTTTTTTAAATTATCATCTTTTTCAATTTAAAACCGAAGTTATGTGGGATGGCGGTCTCTTTTCTAGGTCAGTCGTCAACAAAAAAAAAAAAAAAAAAAAAAAATAAATAAATAAAGAGAAAAAAAATGGACATGCTATAGAGTTGCGTCGATTCAATATGCGCGTGGAAAAATGTTATTGCCTGACACACCAATAAAATGTTATTTAAAACTTAAGCATGACAGGCAAACAAAAATTTCAAGCGTGACAAACAAACAAATATGAACAACGTTTCGGTCGATGTAACCTCCGACCTTCTTCAGGTGTATCCTGTTGAACTTGGGGATGTTTCTGTCGAACTCAGGAATTTCGAACGGAACCCTTTATTTACTTTACCGGGATACCATGTTCTTGTTCCGTCAGCCATCACTGGATAGAGGTCCTAAGTAATTCGCAATTATATTTTTCGGTCACCCACACTGAGAATTGAACCTTCAACCTTCAGGAGAATATCACTTTTTACAATTGATTTTTTTAAAATAAATAAAGTGTTCCGTTTTAAATTATGTTCAAATTCCCGAGTTCGACAAGATACACCCGAAGAACCACTCGGCCATATGTCACTAGGACATATGTCACTAGTGACATATGGCCGAGTAGTCCTAGACATTGTATCAAAGTTTACAGTTACCTAAAGGTGCTGAGTTCAATCCTGAATGAAGGCAGTGAAAAGTAACATTCAAAACAGAGAATCAGCAACTATGTCCTAGAGCCTAGCTGGAGTCCGAACACGGTACCCCCGTAATAATAATAAAAGGGTTGGGTTCAAGACTCCTAACAAACGGTTTCCCAGTTCGATACAAAACACCTGATGAAGGCCGGAGGGCAAAACGGCCGAAACGTTGAGACTATAACAATCAAAATAAGGAAGTCAGTCGGACAATCTCAATAAATGAAAACACCTCATCTCAAAAATACAAACAATTACTATTTCGTATTACAGACCAACAAAAAGGTTATTTCAAACTTAAGCATGACAGACTAAGAAAAATTATATTCCAAACTTAAACGTGACAGACCAACAAAATATGATTTTAAATTTACGCGTGACAGACAGACGGGGAGAGAACGACTCATTGCTTGGACGCATCTAAAAGAAGGTGCGTCCCTTCCTTCTATGATGAAAATTATATGACTAACTGAAGCGCAACATCTCAGGTGACGGACGGACAGCGCCTCCCAAAATGAAGCATAGATCCTTCTAAAATCATTTCCTGATATCGAGCAACAATTCGATTGCAAGAAGATCAAGGCTGATATTCTTAAAAACAAACAAAAAAGAAAAAAACGCCTTGCTTTGAATATTTAAAAAAATGCAGACCCCCCCCCCACACTGTCTGCCCGTCACGAACGAAACGCCCTAATTATGGAATTTATAACTATGATGGGGAATTTTAAATATTTCTCCGAGTTCTAGAAATGTATGGTCTATTAGCGGGACAACTAGGTATTGCCCGGGATCCTAATTTATGCGAATTACTTAAATTAAAGAAAATAAAAACATAATCAAAAGAAAGAAATAAAAAAAAACATTATCAATTTGCTTAATATTGAAAATTCAAACTACCTAAGTGCAAAATCCAAGTTAAAAAATAATTATACAGCAGGTGAGGTTCGAACTCACAAACATTGTTTTAAAACACGATAATTAAGTGATCCACAACGGCAGTTATGAAACATTAACACTTTCAAATATATAAACCTCATCTCCTGGCTTTTTTCTCCTTCCCTCTCTTCTTCTCTCTCTCCCTCTCCCCTCCTCTCTCTCTCCCCCTCTCTCTCACACACACAATCATGGTTAAGTGGCAATTTTAGTCATTTAAAACTGCTTTAAAACTTCACCGCTCACTCATTTTCAAACAATTCTTACAGTTTATAGATCACAATCTCAGTTATATTGTGAACATTCCCTTTTCAATTTTCGTAAAGTAAAACAAAAGTTATGCTGAATTTACTGGTGTTCAAAATCGTAAAAAAACGTAAGGAGGTGAGCGACGACTTTTATGACTGGTGTCCATAGCAACCACGTCGCTTCAGCGACTACTGTTGCTACTAATTCACCGCTCTCGCGAAAAGAGAAGTAACAAGTGAGACAGAGATAATGAAAGAATGAAAGGGAGATAATTGGGGAATTTCATTGAAAGCAGACGAGTGCCATACTTTGTTATTACATATGTGTATGTTATGTTTATCGGGGCCAAAAAATAAGACTGAAATTAAACAAAAAACACGTTTGTCTTTGTGTGTGCAGAACGATCTCAACCAAACTAATCTGTAAATTTTTGGTATACAGACTTGAAACTTGATATATAAAGGATTCAGACCTGTGGAACAAATTTGATTTGGTTTTTAGTCAGTAAATAATAGCTGCTAAAAGCTCAAAATTTAAAATTTTGAACTCGACAGACATAAGCCGTTGAAACGTGCATCTTCTACGCATCGGCAAATACATTGATTTTTACAGTTTTAATATGCGCACGGACTTAGCTATGATTGTACCTATTTACTATGCCTCCCCACGGGACAGAGTTAGACACCAGGGTCGTTTTTTAACGTGGAGAAAAGGTACAAAAATAAAAATTGTCTCAGTCGTGAAGGATTTCTTCTCCACCTAAAGAGAACAAGAAATAGAAGTGCAACATCTGAAGAACAGATGGTATTTATTTGCTCCCCCACCGAGCAAATTAGGCACAAGGCCGATTTTTAAAGTGAGGAGTGAAGGGGAAATGGGGACCAACTCCCCGGGGAGTAGGGGAGCTGGATAGTGACAATTGGTATGAGGGGTTGCCCCTACATTGACCAAGGTCTTATATGTGGAGTTGCCCCCACATATGGTCTTTGCTTGCAGTATCTGCCGGAACAGATGGTATTTATTTGCTCCCCCACCGAGCAAATTAGGCACAAGGCCAATTTTTAATGCGAGGAGTGAAGGGAGGGGGAAGGGAAAAAAGGGGACCAGCTCCCGAGAGGTGGGAAATGGGAGCTGGTTAAAGGTCAGGCATGTGGGGTTGACCCCACATCTGGTCTTTGCTAGTCATAGCTAGTCATAGCTTGCAGTATCTGCCGGAACAGATACTACCCTTTGATCTTGTCCCGAAGGCCAACGAAGAACACAGTTATGTTTTGGTTTTGATTCTAACTGATGGAACAAAAGTCACATTTTTTTAAATTCACCCTTGTCCGTTCGCCCATTCGTCTGTCCGCACTTTTCTCAATAACTGCGTGTGGGAATTTTTTTTTAATTTTGCACAAACATTAAACATGATATGTGTAAAAAAAAGTAACAGAAGAGATTTTTCGGGAAAACTCCGGTTACCCCCACCCCCTCCATAGGATGCCTTTCGGGTTAAAATGGCTAAAACTGACGCTTTTGTGCTTATTAAAAAAAATTGATGCCTTGGATTTTTATAAAACTTTCTGAAAAGTTGTAACTAACTGATTTCTATATAATTTTATTTGTCTATACTCTGCGCTAACTCTTGGGTGTGCCCCAGGGACTCTTTTAGGGCTGATAAAAACACTCCATTTTTCAGATTATTTTACCATATTAGTCCAAAATTTTCTGTGTATGTCTATTTAGCAGTTTTGCATGGTGCTGAACTCAAATTTAAATATGTCCTTTGGGACTTTGGGGGCTAAATGGGAATGGGGTCAAATGATGGACTTTTTTTGCATGGTGCAGAACTTAAATTTACATATTTTAAGACCTAAAACTGCACCGTTTATTCATTTTCACCAGGATTTGACGACCCCTGGGGGTTTGGCGCAAAAAATTTAGGGGGGGGGGGAATGCAAGTTACATTTTCAGTTTGTTTTTATATAAGCAGTAATTTGTTGCTACACAGTCATGAGCATATTTCGGTCTTCCATTAATAAATAAATATGAATAAATAAATAAACAAATCGGCACCCAATCAACCCTGTTCTCCGCACAGTTGAACTTCAGCCCCTGACCTTTTTTTATACAAAAAAACCTTTTGTTTTTAAATATAGGCGTTGTTGCTGGAAGAGGTCTCTAGTTACTAAATACTAGAAGACCGAAACATGCTCATGACTGTGTAGCAACAAATTACTGCATATGTAAATACAAATTGAATATATATATGTTCACGTATACCTTTCCATGATAAAGCTAGATCCAAGAATTAGATGGAATCGAGCATTTGCATCGACAACGGACAACGCCAGACCCAAAGTGGGTTTCGATGTACTGCATCTCATCAGTGACGTGCTTCGACATCGGCGCGAACCCAGGTCGTCGCACGTATGAAGTGTGCAATACTGACGACCTAACCATATGGACCACGGCGCAATCTATTCACTATGCCTCGATTTTAATTCATATTTTTATCTAGTTCTACATTCTACGATGTGACAAGTAACGCGTCTTATACAACTAAGATAGTTACTGCTGGTATGCAGGCGGTAGATATCAAATCTACGAACATTAACTGAAATTAGCCGACTCCTCGACATGACTTCGGAACAACCAGTATAGTTTTATGGCCGTTATGGATGATTGGGTGTTAATTCTTCTCGAGCCCAAATCGTCAACCAACCGCAATATCTAGTTTAGCTGTTACTAATCTAAAGGGTCAGATGAAAATGTTCAAAATAAAAGGTGATATATATATATATATATATATATATATATATATATATATATATATATATATATATATATATATATATATATATATATATACTTGTTTATTGTTATATAAACATGCTCACATCCCGCTGCTACAAATAGCCACTTGTTTCAATCAAACAACAGATATCATCAGGCAGCGACTTGACTATTCAAAAGTTCAATGAATAACAAATAAATAAGTCGCTGCCTGATGATATCTGTTGTTTGATTGAAACAAGTGGCTATTTGTAGCAGCGGGATGTGAGCATGTTTATATAACAATAAACAAGTATTATCAGCTCTTTTTATTGAGCACTATCTAACAACCTCGTTGAGTTCATTAGTCCATTACTTTTGAATATAAAAAACCCGAGTATATATATATATATATATATATATATATATATATATATATATATATATATATATATATATATATATATATATATATATATATATATATGAATAAAAATAAAATAAAAATACCAGCGATGGTTGACGTTATGTTGTTTTGAAAAAAAAAAAACCGAATGAATTTATGAAATTTAAACGATATTGAGGTTAGCGTCTTCACCTTGAAGACCGGATGTTTTTTTTTTTAAATAAAAATTGCCCATTTTTTATTTTGGACGTAAACAAATAATGTTTTTATCTATTTATTTATTTATTTTTAAAACAGTAATCTACGTACATGCATATTTCGGGGCCCTACCCCTCCTCAGCGTAGCTTGACTGTTATTAGGACTCAAACCCTGAACCTTATGTATTTCAGTCCAGCGTCGCAATCCAGTACGCTATGATGCCATAGACGATTAACTGTTTAGTTTTTATCGTTTATATATTTACGTAGTTTTTTGTTGTTGATTTTTTTAAACGATATTGAGGTTAGCGTCTTCTCCTTGAAGATCGGATTTTTTTTTAAATAGAAATTGCCCATTTTTTATTTTGGACGTAAACAAATAATATTTTTATTTATTTATTTATTTATTTATTTTTAAAACAGTAATCTACGTACATGTATGTTTCGGGGCCTTACCCCTCTTCAGCGTAGCTTGACTGTTATTAGGACTCGATATATATATATATATATATATATATATATATATATATATATATATGATAAGCATAGAATATATATAAAGTGACATGCAAGATAAATGAGTCCACCCCTTTTTATCGTCCTCCCTTTGCGAATAATATTACCAAATCGGGGTGGATATGGGGTCATTCCTCATTAAAACAATTATTCATGTGCGTCTGCTTGGCCATTATTTCCAGCAGGGGGACGCCACTCTCTCTCGGGTCTGGTTATTTGAAGCCGGATGGAACAATTAGTGATCCCCCCCCCCCTGTTTATCCGACACTGAATTGAATTCTCTCCCCAGAGCGATGCCACACAAGAACTAAGGGTGACCCTGTCACTTCCTGCCATTTTCTTTTTTCAATTTTGACTCTACTTACAATAAAAAAAACTGGAGACTGTTATGAATGGGACACATTGAGACCTTTAAAAGGGCCCCATTTACGTAAAAGGATGTTGGTGCTTATTGCTCTCGACACAATGTGATTAATAACAAATCCAGAAGAGTCTGAATAATCTGGTATATAAAATAGTGTTGGCGAAATTTATAAAGTTGGACCCAAATAGCATTTAGCTGACAAACCAAAATTTGATTCTGACTAGCCGATTTTAACTTGTTAATGTTGTACCAGGATATTTACAATAAACCAACACAATTCACTATAATTTATTAAGAAAACACCTAATCTTGTTCGACCGTTTGCTAATATGGAGATATTTTTAATAAAACACCTAAAAGGAAAAAAAAAAACCCAGCTTAGTAGAAATACATTTAATGTTTTGGTAAGGGCGTCTTTCACTTAAAAGGTTTTTTTTGTGGCTATTACACTCGACACAATGTGATTAATAAAAATCATTAAGGGTCTGTTAGAATCGTCTTATGCCTGATAACAACTATCATATAAAGTGTTCTTGTCAGGTTTTAAAAATTAAACATAGATAGCATTTGAATTGACCAATTCAAACTTTGATTCTGTCTAGCCAATTTTAATTTGTTATTGTTGTACCATGTTGTTGGTGGCATAACATTGCCCCTCTTTCTCTTTTTTCAAACATTTTCCCCCTTTCTCCCTTTTTCTCTCTCCCACTCTCCCTTTCTTTCTCGCCCCCTTTTCTCTCCTCTTTCCTTATCACCCTCCTACACTCTTTCTCCTTTCTCACATTCTTTCTCTCTTTCTTCCTTTCTCCACCCTCCCCACTTCTTATCCTCTCTTGCACCCTTCCTTCCTCCCTTCTTTCCTTCCTTCCTTCTTCCCTCCCTTCTTTCCTTCCTCCCTTCTTTCCTTCCTTCCTTCCCCCCTCCCTTCCTCCCCTCTCTTTCCTTCCTTCCTTCTTTCCTTCCTTCATTCCTTCCTTCCTTTTAGTTCCCCTCTCCCTCCTCATAAAAGTGTTGTATTTCTACTGTTATTTTTTAAATAACAACACACTGGCATATAAAAATATAACAATATATCTTTATAACCGTTATGGATGATTGGGTGTTAGTTCTTCTCGGGGCCAAATCGTCAACCAAACGCAATATCTAGTTTAGCTGTTACTAGTCTAAAGGGTCCGATGAAAATGTTCAAAATAAAAGGTGATATATATATATATATATATATATATATATATATATATATATATATATATATATATATATATATATATATATCGGATGAAAAATGTTCAAAATAAAAAAGTGATTTTGAGATTATATTGTCTTTGAGAAAACATTTTTTAAGTGATGAGTGAAAAAAATAAAACTCATGAAGCCTCCAGAGCACTACTGCAAGCACTAATTAAAATTAAGGAGTCCCTACTAAAAGCACTACTAAAACTAAGTTTCTACACCCCCCTTCCTTGAGGAGAAAATATTTTTAAGTAAGGCCTGAAAAATAAATCGTCAGAATCCACAAGAGCGCTACTAAAAGCAGTAAATATGGTTATAAATATGATTATAGTTATATATTGTGTATTTATATTTAAATCAGTTTTTTTTTAACCCAACGGGGTTAAAAAACTGATTTAAATGCTTTTGGTTAGACATTTATTTTGAAGTGGGCAGAGTGTGCAGTATCTGCAGTTGCATTTATCTTGTTCGTTATTAGTATTTTTATTTTTATTTCTAGTATGGTTGTTATTGTCCGGAATTGGTTTATTATTATTATTATTATTATTATTATTATTATTATTATTATTATTATTATTATTATTATTATTATTATCATTAATACTTCTACTAGTTACATATGTGTTTTTGTGTTAGTTTTATTTTTTTACACTGTTTATTTTGTTATTGTTTTCATTGCTTTTATTTAATATTTTGTTATTATGTGCTTTAATTACCATCTCTAAATTTTCACAGCAGCTGTTAAATTACATTTATTTGAAAAAAAAAACACGTTAAAATAAGTTAAAACAAAAATATTGTTGATCTTGTGTATGCTTTGATTACACCAGTGGCTTTTAAGAGAGAGAGCGGCCCTGAAATACGTGATCAGGCGAATTTTTTGAAAACGGATGGACGATTTAAACGCCCAAGCAAGCATCTCAGTTTTATAATCATATAGATTATATAAGCATTTGTGACCACTATTTTTATTTGTTTTATTCGACCATTGTCGTTTCACTGAATTGACCTGACTTCGCTCGATTTAATTACACCTTTGTAAACATTCTTTTTTTATATTTAACCTTTTTACAATTGATCATGCTTGTTTTTTTTTCTTTCCATGCTGGTGCCTGTTGTCGAGGTCACAATTTTTATTTAAATGACCTTTTGATACGTTAAAGAATTATTTTACGGCGTTTCTTGCATATTCTCGCTGGGTGCAGCTCTCGTCAAAATCATTTTTTGGCACACGATGCCTCCGTTCAGTCTCGAAAGAAAATGGATAACCTCTGTAAGGTTAGCTGTGGGTGTAATTGTGAAGCAAGACTTGCGCAATCTCAAGCCACACCTCTCCTGAGTCGGTACTGCTTGAGTCCAGTGGCAAGGAGAAGTGCTAGATAACTGGTAACAATGCGGAGATAAGCAAAGAGTCCATACAACAGATGGAATTCCCAATTGGTTACCCATTTTAGTACTGACCAGACACAACATTGCTTAACTTCGGTTTATCTCGGCACAATGTCGATAAATAAAAGACTCAGATGTTGTGTGTGGCTGACCTAATGGATACAGTTATAGACTCTGGGATCACGGATGCCGGCTTGAAATCGTTCATGTAGCGCCCTCTCTTCTTATTGTGTTTTCCCCCCAAAAACATAAGACAATATTTTTATTTCTAAAATCTTTTAATGCATTGCATTATCGCAATCCAAATTCCAGTGATGACCAATGGTCATTGCAAGCGATAAGTCAATGGCAAGCGGCTATTGCGATTATGCAAATTCATTTGAAAAGGTTATAAAAAGATGTGGGGAGTACCGGAAATCTGGGGAGATTTCGGGTGCGTGTGTTACACACGATATTCTGCAACACAAATATATTATTTAGATATTTTCTTAATGATCTCTCTCTCTCTCTCTCCCTCTCTCTCTCTCTCTCTCTCTCTATATATATATATATATATATATATATATATATATATATATATATATATATATATATATATATGTATATATGTTTTTAAGGCTTAACAATGCAGGCATGTATAGTCGTTGTAAGCAAATAAACAAACAAATAATTTATAATTCAATACTATTTTTCTTTACCTGATTGATTTGGTTTTTTTTTCATTTTCAGCTGGAGATGGTATTTATTCCAAAGGTCCTTTCAAACTCATCATTCATCATACAGATTTAAATTTAAAACTTAATTTAAACTTAAGATAGCGTTTGAATATTAAAAAAAAAAAAATTAAACACAACGGCCGCTTTACAGTTAACAGCTTAGAGAATGAATATACGTTTCTCCTCTGATGATGAGTGCTGCACCCGAAAGGACCTCTGGAATAAAAAATAAAAATAAAAAAGTAACATCAATCAGGTAATTTATTTAATATTTGTTTACAACGACTGTACATTGTTAATCCTTAAAACCCCACCTTGTATCCGTTAAATAATGCTTCAAGCAAACCACGGTATACTTCTTTATATATATATATATATATATATATATATATATATATATATATATATATATATATATATATATATATATTAAGTAATGTGATCTATAATTTAAAAGTTTTAAAAAATTTTTAGATTTAAAAATCAAAATTTAATTAAATTAAAAATCAGTTTCATAAGAAGGAACAACAACAAAGTCAATGTTGTTCCTTCTTATGAAACTGATTTTTAATTTAATTAAATTTTGATTTTTAAATTTAAAATTTTTTTAAAACTTTTAAATTATAGATCACATTACTTAATATTGAATTAGCTCTAGGACATTTAACTATCGAGCTTATTATATATCTAAATTACAACGAGCATTTCCTGTATTTTAATTAAACTAGTAATTTCACTATTACATTAAAATACACTTAGCTCTTTAGACTATTATTCTAATCTCCTTTAAATTATATATATATATATATATATATATATATATATATATATATATATATATATATATATATATATATAACTACTTCATTTACTCACATAAACCTAATATACGAAAGTATAGATTTATGCGTAAACTTTAAGTATTTACTTCAAAAGTGCTCACTACGTAGGTAGAGCTAGTTAGTAATTTATAAAATATATATGGCGATTAAGCTACACTGAATATTCTGCGTTTCATCCACTATAGGATTCGTCAGGCTTATATAGCTCGGAAGGGGCGCGGTGGATACTAGAAAGCTGATTGGCTAACTAGAAATCCTCAACATATATAAAAACAAGAAGCAACCACAGAATTCGCGCATAAGCCTGACGAATCCTATAGTGGATGAAACGCAGAATAATCAGTGTAGCTTAATCGCCATATATATTTTATAAATTACTATATATATATATATATATATATATATATATATATATTAGAACATGTTAAAAACACTTTTTGAAAAAGAGTTAAAGACATATTTAATGTTCAAAAAGGAATCACAAAATAAGTGGATAGTCCTGTATATAGATATTTTGTACTTCTTTTTAAAATTAAATATGTTTTTTTAACTCTTTTTCAAAGTGTTTTTTAACATGGTTTATTAACTACTTGTTCTTATTATAAGCTCTATTTCCTATTTGGTTTTATCGAGCTTTTACGTCTGGTTGAGATTACTTTATAAATATTAACTCTTCAATATTTATAATATGCTTTAGTTTTGCCATCTTGGATTATTTTGGTAAACTTAACTGTAATTCTTATATATATATATATATATATATATATATATATATATATATATATATATATATATATATGTGTGTGTGTGTGTGTGTATGTGTGTGTGTGGTGTATGTATTTAGGCAGCATGCTTTCATTTAGGCAGACATTATTGAACAGCATGCAGTGTTTCTGCTTAATCGTCTTTTTTTGCAAGTACTTTCAACTGATTTTCTTCAGTCGACTTCAGACAGTTTTTGATTACTGTTTCGTTTAAAATCTGGATGCTTTTATATGCAAAAGAAAAATGTACAAAGATTTAAAAGTGTGATTTACAAAGTGAAAGCAAGGTCAGAGTTTGAAAATGATCCTTTAGTTTCTCTATTTCGTTATTATTGTCAGCAAGAATACACATATCGTCGACGTACCTAACGCAAATAGATGGGGGTTTAATAGTATTAAATATTTTATTCTCTAGGTTAGACATATAAAATTTTTAGCAACTTTTATATTTCCAACCTAGAGAATAAAATATTTAATACTTTTAAAAATCGTCTATTTATGTCAGGTGCGTCGAAGATATTAGGAAGCGAACCAATGTGCTTATATCGCGAGATGTTTTAAATCAATAAATTATGAATACATTCTGTTATTATAAAAACGGATGATCGAATTCATTTTAATTGGCAAAAGAAAAGCTATAAAATCTCAAATCAGCCAATCATCAACAAATTTTGTCATTATAAAAATGTATTTATATACATTCGACATAATTTATGTATAATATTTAATTTTAATGAAATAAAATATTTTTCTCATTATAAACAATAATCGTTTTTTTTCTCATTTTAAACAATAATCATTTTTTCTCAATAGAAACGATAATCGTTTTTATGACAATATATTGATAATTCGCTGATATGGTTTTTAACAATGTTGTTTTTTCTATTGCAAATAAAAATTAATCTAATAATCATATTTTAATAAGGACAAAATTTATTAATAATTTAATAATTTTAGATTTTTCTCACGATTTAAAATTTTTTCTTCTAATGTTTTTAATTTTATTTCTTCTGTCAAAAAATTATAATCAATATAATAATCGTTTTTTATAATGAGAAAATTTGTAAATATTTAAAATCTTAAAAAAGTGCAAAAAAATGCCAATTACATTTTTATTAGTGCATAAGGCACGTCTGATTGAGTGTAAATAAAATAGTTTTTTTTTTTATTCTAATATTTTCCTTTTTAAAGTTTTCGGTAAAATAATTTTCCGGGTAAACATTTTGTTGAATATTTTTCTGTTGAGGCAGAAATCTTTTTTTTCAAAATTTTTTTAAAATACGTTCCTTATTTAAGTGTAACTGTAAAAGAATGACTTTTTTTTATAAATTAATTTTGGTCACTAAGATTTGTCATGTAAGTCACAAAATTTAATTTACTTTTTATCCTGTAAACACTGTAACCTCCCCATGTTAAGAACGGCTTTCGGAATAGGTAAGTCTTCAGTGGGACAACCAGGTCACATGTACCTCATTGTTTTTCCTTTCTCTCCGTATTCAGAAAGTTTTCTTTTCTTTTTTTTCCCCTTTCCGTTTGCACATGCGCACAACCTGTTCTCTTAGCTGCTAAAGCAAAAACAATATGGCTGTCAAGCAAAACTTCTACAGGAAAACATGGGATAACAATTTTTTTTGTATCTTTCGAACTAGTTGTCAGCGATAAATTTAAAGGCGATATTCGTTCATTGCGGGCCGGATTACCTCTTTATATCCTTAAGCATCAACATTCCAAAAGTAGATCTTCGGTTGGACAAGCAGTGCACATTTACAAAAAATAAATAAATAAATAAATAAATAAATAAAAAAAAAAAATTAAAAAAAAAAATTAAAATGAATACAACATGATTCTCCAGAATACAACTCCAGCTGAATAATCAGTGTTTAACTTAATTTGTTTAATATAGATTTCCTAGTTTGATAATTGTTTTATTTGTTGAGTGTTAATGGGGTCTGCTAATGGTACGAACAAAAACAGTCATTAGGGTAACAGAGCAGAGCGGAATAGTTCTATAAAAGGAGCCGAGGTCATGACCCTAGACTTTTTTCAAACCCTTTTTAATGTAATTGGGGTGTGTTATAAGGGACATAATTACGGATAGCACCGGATACGAAACGGTGTATAAAAGAGCGTCTTGCATTGTCTTGGAGTCAGTTCAGTGGTACGCACTAGCCCGACCGTCTCACACTCTCCAATTGTAGTCAGGATTAACCAAGCTCCCAGGACGAGCGTTCCGCTCACACACGTTAAGGTTACCTTTTTCCTTTACCTTCATTTACGCGTATATCAACTTCAAGGCGAGCAGCCATTTTGTATTATGTATTATTCGAAGTACGAATAAACCTTTTGTTACGCATTCCACTCGGCGTATTTTGTCATGTTATTATATACCGTCAAAACGGGATATAACAGGGTGTATTTAGAGTGATCGTTAGCGATTAAAAAAAATATAGAAGGTCAATGTGTGTTGCTTGTCCAACAGAAGACCTACCTTTAGAATCTTGACTTTTTAAAGATATATAGGAGTAATCTGGCACGCTACGAACGAATATCGCCTTTAAATTTATCATCGATAATAGTTTTTGTTTTTGGAGTATTAACACATTCAGTGTGCAATGTTATTTTCTAGTAGTTTGAATTGTCCGCCATGTTTGTTGATGAAAGGAAGTTGTTCATGGAGCATGCGCAAACGCTGTTTGAGTTTTGCAGTAGACAAGTGCATTACTTTTACTGAATAACTGTAATTGAAGAAAGTCTCCCTCAAAAAAGAAGAATTCAATCAGCTTGCCTTTAATTTTTCTTTGAATTAAAAAAAAAAATTCTTCGTTTCTTTTTCTCTCTTAGTTTCCCTCTCTGTCTTACTCTAAACAAGTCTGTCGACCTAGTCCACAAATCCCAAAACTCCATCATGACAAGTTTCAATAAAAAATACACGATTAAACTCGGATCTCTAACTTCTAACGCATATCTCCGTCTCCAACATCAGGGGTCTATGAAACCCAATTACAGGAGACTAAACCAGACCTATTATTTCTAAGTGAAACTGACATGTGACAAACCATTTCCCTAGATGAGTTCGTACTTAAGATGATACTCTAACTTAACTTCCAAATCCGACCCCCAAAATCGCCATGGGCATGGAATATGTGCCTATATTTAATATGGCTTTCCATGTGGTAGGGTCATCTCCAGAGAAGGTCATAACTTACCCTATATGTGCTTCCGAGTTGCACTTGCTCACACTACTGCATTTATATTTACTCTCTATCGCCCCCACAACAGCGGAGTTTCTATCTTTAAAAGCATATTTGAGAAAATTGACCACGCCCTATTTGCTTATCCTTCAGCTAACATTCACGTATGTGGAGACTTTACTGTTCACAATGTGGAATGGTTAATTCACTCAAACAAGACCGATGATGAGGGGAGGTTCTGTCATGATTTCTCCATTGTTTATGACCTCACTCAGATTGTTCACGAACCCACCCGTGTGCCCGACACTGACGGCCAGTATGCGAGTCTCCTAGACCTTTTTCTCACAACTTGCCTTGAACTATGTTCAGTTTCCGTTCTGTCTCCTCTTGAATCTTCCAACCACTCAGTTGTATCAGTTAAGAGAAAAATGAAATGCAAATAGTTTTCAGACGTACCTCTTCATCGTACAGTATATCGATACTCTATGGTTGACTGGGATAGCTTACGTACATTTATATCAGATCTACCTCTGCGTTCCATGTTTAAAAAGGATGTGTCGTCTATAGTATCAGACCTGACGGAATGGTTAATTGTAGGCATAGACCGTTTCATACCCTCGAAAAAGTTCCAGCAAAAACCTAACAGCCAGCCGTGGTTCTCCCCAGAATATGCTGCAGCCATTGCGCACAGAAATCACTTTTTCCATTGCTTCCAACGTAATAGACGTATTGAGACTAAAGCCGCTTTCAGGACTGTCAGCAACCACTGTAACAAAGTAATAAAGAACGCGAGCGAGTTGTATGCTCAGTTAATCAAGTCCAAAGTAGATCAACGGCTTGGTTCCCACCAGTTTTGGCAAATAGCAAACAGAACCCTGAACAGAAGCGTGTGCTCTATCCCAACTATCATCAATGGACCTGAGGTAATCTCATCAGCATCAGACAAAGCCAAACTCTTTGCCAAGAACTTTGCAGCTAATTCTACCCTTTGCGACCAAGGCCGCCAACCTCCAATATTTCCTCCTGTATCAGAAAACACACTATATAATATACAAATATCTGTTCGTGATGTTTCCAAGCTAACCAAAAACCTTGATTCCAGTAAAGCAACTGGCCCTGACGGTATTCCAATTAGTGCAAAAAAAAAAAAAAAAAAAAAAACTTCAACCGGAACTAGCGCCATACTTACAAAACTGTTTAAACGTTGTCTTAAGGAGAATAGTTTCCCATCTCCCTGGAAAATCTCATCAGTATGCCCCGTATTTAAGAATTTAGGTGATCGCTCATCTCCCTCTCAGTACAGGCCAATAAGTCACCTGTGCGTCATGAGTAAGTTGCTGGAATCTGTGTTTAATATAGAAGTAATCAACCATCTCAGCAAAAATAACCTTTTTAGTGACACTCAATATGGTTTCCGTTCTGCTAGATCTACAGCAGATGTGCTTATCATAGGATTAGCGAATCTCTCGACGACGGCAACCTTTCTAGGGCAATTGCTCTTGACATATCAAAGGCCTTTGATAGGGTATGGCATAAAGGTTTACTTCATAAGATCTCCAGCCATGGTATAGCTGGAAATGTCTTCTCAATTATTATATAATTTCTCTCTGATAGGTTCATTAGAGTAGTAGTTGATGGGCAGAAGTCAGAAGCTCACAGTATTAATACTGGAATCCCTCAGGGTTCCATCCTGGGCCCAACTCTCTTCCTGATTTACATTAATGATCTTCCAAATCACATCCTTACATCATTTGTAGATATTTATGCTGATGACACTATTATCTATGGTAGCACATCTAAGACCGTAAACGACCAGGTTCTCTGATTCTCTCTCCTCTGATCTTGAGCACGTGGTACAATGGGGAAAGGAGTGGCTGGTTACTTTATATGCTTCTAAAACGAAACTTCTCTCTTTACATCATCAACGTTCTGATCCCCATCTGGCACCAATTGAAATGAATGGCTCTCGTCTTGAGGAAGCCTCATGTTTTTACAAGCTTATGGGCTTGACCTTTACTCCTGATCTTAAATGGAACACGTATATCAAATCTGTTGCCAAGGCCGCTGGAAAAATGGTGGGATCCTTCTATCGCTCCAGTATATATCTCACTGCTGATACAATTCTCTATCTATATAAGAGCCAGGTACGTCCAAGGATGGAGTACTGTTGCCATATTTGGGCAGGAGCTGCTAGCAAGGACTTGTCTTGCCTTGATAGAGTTCAAAATAGACTTCATGGCCTCGTAGGAGATGTCATTTCTCTTCTCTGCAACCTCTATCTCACAGAAGAGATGCTGCGAGTTTGTCTCTGATTTATCGCTATTTTCATGGCAGGTGCTCGACTGAGCTTAGTCCCCCCCTCGCCAAACTTTCACAAGAAATACTCGTCTACCTGAAAACACTATCAATAATCCCCCCACTTTTTATCTGCGCCTAAACCTAAACGTAGATTCCATGAACAAAGCTTCTTTCTTAGAACTGCACGCCTGTGGAATTGTCTTCCGTTTTCCTGCTTTCCAGCTGACTACAATCTGTTTGTCTTCAAGTCCAACGTAAACAAGTTCTTGATGAGCCGTTCCACTTAAGTTAACAAATTTACCGAATTTCTATTACTAACAATTACTATATTGTTCAACTGACTACTGTACACTCTTAACCCTTATCCTCGAGAGGTCTCTGTGCCTTGATAAGTGGTGATGCCTGTGTAAAAAAAAGAAGAAGGAAACTTACCTACAAAGAATTGCTTTTTAGGGGTATTACACCCAACCTCCTCTTGTTAAGAACAGCTATCGGAATAAACACCCCCAACCTCCCCATGTTAAGAACGGCTTTCGGAATATCCCCCCAACCTCCCCCTGTTAAGAACAGCTTTCGGAATAAACACCCCCAACCTCCCCATGTTAAGAACGGCTTTCGGAATATCCCCCCAACCTCCCCCTGTTAAGAACGGCTTTCGGAATAAACACCCCTTGCAGGTAAGTCTTCAGTAGGACAGCCAGGTCACATGTACATCATTTTTTTTCGTTTCTTTCCGCATTCAGAAAGTTTTCTTTTCTTTTTCTTCTTTTCCGTTTGCACATGCGCACAACCTGCAGTTTCTCTTAGCTGCTAAAACTAAAGCAATATGGCTGCCAGGCAAAACTTCTACAGGAAAACATGGGATGATGAATTTCGTTGTATCCTTCGAACTAGTTATCAGCGATAAATTTAAAGGCGATATTCGTTCATTGCGGGCCGGATTACCCCCCCCCCCTCCCACCATATATCCTTAAACGTCAACATTCTAAAGATAGATCTTCGGTCGGACAAGCAGTACACATTTACTAAAAAAAAAAAAAAAAAAAAATATTAAAATGAATACAATATGATGCTCTGCATTAAGGCGTACGATCCGATTAAAAAAAAAAAATAATTAAAAAAAATTAGATAAAAATAAATAAATAAATAGCAAAAAAACATAATAAAAAATCTCGGATCATGTATTTATTTGGCCACATGGTCAGCCGTATAAAAGGTGTAATTTAGAAACCCACTTTATAACTTTTTGGTTTAAGTCAGAAGTCGGCAACCTCTGGTCCGCGGGCCAAATCCGACCCTCGAGTGAATTTGCTAAGCCCGTTACCTTACTCCAGGTACGATATAAATATAAAAAAAACAAATCACAGTGATTATTTCCTTTACTTTTCTTCTTTTTTTTTTTTTTAAATTTTTATTGTAATAGTATTTTTTTTTTTTATTCCGGAAGTAAAATAAAGACTCGGTACTTTTTTTAATTTTTTAATTTTTTTTAAATTTTAACTGAAACTCATCACTCACCATTTAATTGACGACTTGAAAAGGTTTTCGGGTATGGTGAAAACGAATATCACATTCAAATTTGGGGCAGACAAAAGCACTTTTTGTGATAAGATGAAAAGCTATAACTGAAAAATCCAATGAGATTCAATAGGTTTTAATACAACATTTCTAGTACGTGATTAGTTTATTCTTATCACCCCTGATTATAAATATAATCGTCCAAATCTTTGATCATGCTCAAGTATTTTATGCCCCAAATACCGACTCAGTCTCGTGTACATATGTGTGTGTGTGTGTGTGTGTGTGAAACAAGCTAGTTGCACTTATTCCCACGAATGTCAACTCCTTCCTTTCGTCTGATTCGTCGGGCGGATATGTCCATTTCTTCTTCTTCTTCTTCGTCTTCTTCTTCTTCTTCTTTCACCGTTCTGTCAATGTCATTACCCATTCATTAATATTCGCAAATTCTTACGACGCGCGCTTCCCATTCAATTTCCCTTGCTTCTCGTCCCAATTTAGTATTCAAGGAGAAAGGAGTGGACACAATCCCATACCGCAGACTATTCAAATTTCCTTACCCCCCTCCCTGCCCCAAATGGATTCCTGGTTCTGTTACATACGCCGTCAGTATTTTCCCACCAGCATCCGTACCAGCTACAGTCCCGTTACCATCAAATAAAAAAAAGGGAAGCATTTTCCATTCTTTAGGAATAGATGAATCGACTTCGTTTCACGAACTACAATCGCTGGTTCATTCATAAAAGCAATTTCGCCGTCCTTAATATGTACTTATATAAATAGATCAGACTGTTTTTTTAAGAACAAAAGTTATAGTCCGTTGAATGAGTGCTTTATCGTTTCGGCTAACTATTCCTCTGGCCTTCGTCAGGTTGTAACCGCGACGGGATAGGAACTTCGAATCTCCTAACTGCATTCAATGCAATTACTGCTATTCATAGTTGTCGTCGTCTCACCATGTTTTTGGCCAAGTAAGCCTCTGGCCGGCTTTGGATAGGATTGAAACCGCTATCTTCAGACAATTCTCAACTGGAACCGTAGAGATTCAACGTCTCTATCCAATGCGCCACGGGCCTCGAAGGGCTGCTTTTTCTTATTTTAAAATTTTTTTTTATAAATCCACGTTTATTCATGATCTGATCTTCCATGGCCGGGTCCGTACCGAATGGTATATATATTAATTAATTAATTGGAATTCATTATTGAGATTAGTATCATTTATTAATTTATTTATTGCGGACTATTATCCTCATCTTTCTTAGTTGTTGTTTCACGACGTTTCGGCCAACTATTCCTCTGGCTTTCGTCAGGTGGTAACCGCGACGCGATAGGAATTCCGAATCTCCTAACTGCATTCAATGCAATTACTGTCATCCATAGTTGTTGTTCTCTCACCACGTTTTGGCCAATTAAGCCTCTGACCGGCTTTGGGTAGGATTGAAACCGCTATCTTCAGACAATTCTCACCTGACGAAGGCCGGAGGAATAGTTGGCCGAAACGTCGTGAAACAACAACTAAAAAGGTGAGGATAATAGTCCGAAATAAAATAAAAAGCAATAAAAAAATAATAAATAATACTCATTCCAATAATGAATTCCAATTGAATAATATGATCGTGGAATATTGTTAAATTTGTGCTCGTTTTTTGCTTTAAATACTCATCCCTATTAATCACTGTTAATCACCAACTACGCATCGAACGGATAACATAATACTTAGTTTGCCGCACCTCATCATAACAAAGGTCCATACACAAATTTCATCCGGATCAACCTAATAATTTCCGAAAAAAAAAGTTGAACGGACAGATACAGGAACAGACAGACAAACAGACAGACAGACAGACAAATAGACAGACAAATAGACAGACAAATAGACAGACAGGTTAAGAGAAATATAAACTAGAAATTTATTTGTACAGAAATATAAAAGTCTCAAGTCATGTATTTATTACGTGACGACAGTCAACCCTCAATTTGGCCACATGGTCACCCGTATAAAAGGTGTAATTTAGAAACCCACTTTATAACTTTTTGGTCTGTCAGAAGCCGGCAACCATCCGGTCCGCGGGCCAAATCCGACCCTCGAGTGAATTTGGTAAGCCCGTTACCTTACTCCAGGTACGATATAAATATAAACAAACCAAATCACAGTGATTATTTTCTTTACTTTTCTTTTTTTTTTTTTTTTTTTAATTTTCTTATGAGTTTGTTTAAGCTGTGGATGGAGCATTCTACCGGATGCCAAAAATTCACACGCTAACTCAAATATTCCAACCGAGAGATCTTTTTTTCTTTTTTTTTTTTAGGAGGTTGACTCCCTCTAACGGGCTAGAAAACTTCTCGCACCTGTTAGCATCGAATATCTCTACGAAGCCACCATTCGCTCATGCATGGAGTATTGTGGCTGGTGCATCTACCACTAGTCTCCCCCTCTTGGATAGGGTCCAAGAAAGAGTTGTCTAATCTAATTTTTAATACGAGACGACGGAGGTAAGCACAGCAGAAACTTTCTAGTTGTAATAAAAAAAAAACACATAATTGTGCTTTCTTTTTTAAATTTCTCAAAGTGAACCAAAGAAAATTACTTTTAGCAGACAAACGAAAGGCACATTGAGGACATTGCCAAGGCTGTTGCAACGAAGGTAGAGTCGCTCTATTGTGCTAAAAAAAAAATTACTCCACCTGACACTATCCTGTACCTCCTCAAGGCCACCTAACCCTAACCCTAACCCTAACCCTAACCCGCCCATGCATGGAGTATTGTTGCCACATCTGGGCTGGTGTACCCACCTCTCTCTCATAGACGGTGTCCAAAAAAGAGTCTCCAACCTATTAAGTCCCACACTATCGATCAAGCTCCAATCTCAGTCCCATCGCCACAATGTTGCATTCCTGTGTCTTCTAGCCATGACAGTCGGTTATTGGAAAGATTTATGATGTCAAAGGTTGTTCGACATGTTTAAGAATTTGGTATTCCCGAGAGTCCAGCATTCAAACATCTCGGGCTAACATTCACGCGTAACATGAATTGGAACAAATAGATGCTGCAAAGAATGTGGGCTCCCTCTACCCGACTAGAAAACTTCTCGCACCTACTTATATCCTATATCTCTACAAACTACCATTCGTCAATGATTTAAGTATTGGTGTTACATCTGGGCTAGTGCACCAACCACGTCTCTCTCTCTCTCTCTCTCTCTCTCTCTCTCTCTCTCTCTATCTAAATAAAACTTCTAATCTAATAGGTCCCATATAAAGTTCTAAACTTTCTCGCATCGATGCAATGTTGCATCACCGTGCTCAATCATACTTCGAAGGAATGTGCTCCAGTGAACTTGTTACACTCATGACCCTCGATCTTCCCACTCAGCGACCAATCTGACAACCAACATAATCCCATCCCTTCATTGCAGAGGTCCGTAGATACTGAAAAGCCAACATTTGTCAATGCCTGGAGTATTGTTGCCACATCTTTATTTTTTATTTTTATTTTTCAAAGGAGTCATCACTTAGCAAGGTCCAGAGGCCACTCGAGGATAAGGGTTAATGAGTATACCGTAGTCAATGGGACAATATCGTAGTAATCGTTATTAGTGGAAATTTGGAAAATTGGATTACTAAAGGGGAATGGCTCATCAAAAACTTGTTTGTGTTGGACTTGAAGACAGCCATATTGTAGTCACTTGAAAAGCAGGAAAACGGAAGAGAGTTTCACAGGTGTGTAGTTCTAAGAAAGAAACTTTGTTCATGGAATCTACGTTTAGGTTTAGGCACAGATAAAGTGATAGTGGTTTTGGCTAAACGAGTGTTTTTTGTGAAAGTTAACCTTTACTCCTGATCTGAGATGGGATACGTACGTCACATTCGTTGCCAAGGCTACTGGGAAAATGGTGGGATCGTTTTACTGCTCCAGTAGATATCTCACTGCTGATGCAATTCTTTACCTGTATAAAAACCAAATACAAGAGTCTAAAAAAGAGTGTATTATGTGCGTCATTCTCACAACGTTTCAGCCGATATAAGTGTAATGTTATGACCCTTTAGGCTGTGATCATAGCGTAGTATCTGTTAACTGTGGCAAGCGGGGTCAATGGTCAAAACATTATTATTATTGTTATTGTATTCTTATTAGTTGATTTGAGTGACGGATGGTCGCTGGATCAGTTATCATGATTAGAAGAATAAACAATTAAATTGCGGAAGGAATGATTGACGTGTGAATCGCAAAAGGAATGTGAAAATAGAAAATATATGTAAACATTATTTTGAGGTTTCGAATAAACAAATAACTAGTTGTGGATTAGATTGGTATGAGACACGTAATTAGGTGACGTAAGAGAACACGTGATGTAGTTAGTTTTGGAGAGATTCAGAGAGTTGAAGATTGACCACCAGAACGGACAGACGTCTAGACAGGGGTGGGCAGACAGCTAAGAGCGGGCTGTATGAACAGAAAATGTAGACTAACTGCAGATCCTGTGAAAACCATTTGAGACAACTGTAATAAATTTATAATATAAAAATATAAAGAGTTGTTTTAATGGTTTCACAAATAAGAACAGATGTCTAAAAAATTGGTGCTGATCGCTTAATGGTTCGTCACGGAGCAGCGGAAAGATACAGAAGAACTCTTCAAGAAAAAGGTATGAAGCATATATTATTCTTCTTACATATGAACTGTAAAAATATCCCGTGTGATAAGTCTGATACAACATGACTCAGTTTACACGTCAATATTATGTCCTCCTGGGTACACAACATACATATGATTCATACGTTTATTATCTGTTTGTTAAAAGAACAATATCTCACATCCACTAGATAACACATGACACGTTTTAATATATCATCTTCTCCAATATAAAACAATATACAACATAACCTTCGATCTTCTTCAACTGTATCTTGAATCTCCACGGAATTTCGAACGGGATTTTAATCCACGAGGGTAGCATGCTCATGTTCTGTCAGGCATGACAGCGTAGAAGTTCTAAGCAATTTTCAATTGTATTGTCGGGGTGGGGGAGATTTTTCTGTCTTGTGTTTATTGGTATGGGTCGCTTATTATTTCGTACGTGTCTATAAATGTGCGCAGCCGTGATCGTCTGTTTATGTATATATGTCTATATATGTTTGTCTATAGATGTGGTCGTGTCACTTCTAGTGTGTGTACATATTCATTGCGATAAAGTCACCATACTTTTCCCCGTATTTCTTGGTCTTCTCTGGAAATGCGATTCTTCCCGTCACTGGTCGATGCTGAAAAGGAACATCTGAGGAAACATAATACCGACTTTCTAGCATGAATTTTTTATTCGTCTAACGAGTGAAAAAATATTGCTTACCAAACTCCTCTGTTAGTTATTGATCTACAGACATGAAACTTCATATATAGGATATTCGAACTCATGCGAAACTTTATATTTGGGTTTAAGCCAGGAGAAATCGGTGCAAAAGTGTGAAAATTTAAACAATAATGGAATTTGCCAGGTGAAGGTTGAACGACGTCATTACGAATAATAACGTAATAGCTATTGATTGATATTTTAATTTTTAGCCTTGCGGCAAACATGTCTTAATAGCTCAGGCATTAACGTCAAAGGAAAAAGTAAATCGTAAGCTAAACGTTTTGGTTTCGATTCTCGGTGGTTGCGCACGAGTCATTTTTTTTTTTTTTTACTTTTTAAATAATTAAAATTATTGGGTCCAATCTATATATATATATGTAAAAGTGATCGTATCTGTGTGTGTATCTATGTGTCTGCGTGTGTACATTTTCCTACGCAATAACTCTGCCAATTTTCAGTCCACAGACTTGAAATTTGATATACAGGGTACTGAGCTTTGAGAAAATCTTTGTAATCCGTTTTCGGCCAGAAATTTGGCTGTTAAGGGGGGGGTCAAAGTTCAACGATTTGAACTTTGAGAACTTTGCCAAACTCCCTCCGACAACTTGAAATTTTAGATATAAGTTCCTTGGACATGGATCTAACTTAACTTGATTTGAGCCCAAACCAATAAATGTTAAGGGGTCATAATAGGGGTCAAAGTTAAAAAAAATTGACCGCTTTTTTTAAAATGGTCAACATACACCCCCAAACACCTGGGCGACGCCGGGCTGAAATTCTAGTATAATATAATAATAAATATGAAATCTGCATTAATCAAAATATCATATTTAAACGTATTTTACGACCGGGCAATGTCGGATGGCCTACTAGTGTATGTATAAAATCGTGGTTTGTTATCATGGGTGTATATAACGCGTGCACGGCATAATCACGTTGACACACCAGTTGTCGTCAGATCACCGAAGTTAAGCAACGTTGAGCCTGGTTAGTACCAGATGGGTGACCATTTGGGAATTCTAGCCACTGTATGTGTTCTCCGCTTATCTCGGCGTTTGTTTCTAGTCGTCCTAAACCTCCACTTGCCACTGGTATTTAACAATGTTGACTCAGGAGAGGTGTGGTTGGAGATTGCGCAACACTTGCCACAAAAATTTCACGCGCAGGCACCCTTACAGTGGGTATCCATAGTCTGTCAAGACTGAAGGAAACCTTTTTTTATAACGTCTTTTTTTTTATAACGTCTATGATAACATATTGCGTATCAACGTATAAATGTCGGGTTAACACAAAAACACAAACAGTTTCCAATAACCATCATTTAAGATGGCAAGGTACAGTTCTTAACAACAATAAACCGGCGTACATTTTTATTGTTCTCTTCTTCCTCCTTGGCGGCACTTGACTTGGAGACGCTGAAATAAAGATCCTTTTTAATTTCGATGCCCCATGCAGTTGGCACAAAACAACTTCTGGTTCAACTTTAAACATAGCTTTTATTTCCATTCATGTCGGGTCAAGTCGCACCGCCAAGTTCTCCTCGCTAATTTTTACATTATGGGCCATAAACGTCCTCTTGGCTTCCCGGACGTAGAAGAAACGATGCTACCGCTGAGCGACTAACTCGGTAACTGCACTGAACTCCTTTACTGATCGACCGTTAATCTAATTTACTTTACACTGTCCTATTACAACTCTTCCAAACTTAAGGTCGTACTTTCCTGTAATTTTCTGTGGAATCTGATTTATTTTCCAAACTTCGTGTCATTTCGATATGCACTTAGATCGTTCTGTGTCAAGATTAACACTAACTGATGTAATCGCTGAGATCATCAATCATGTAACAATTAGAGAAGTAAAAAATATTCCTAGACTGAGGCAATTCTTTATTGGTCATTGGTATCGCTCATGGCCGGCATCGAATTTAGATAAACACTGAGCTCATTATCGCATTCTCATGGATTACGAAAATCAGAAATGCTAAGACAATTTGCTTTTCTTCCACACTCGCACCTTCTCTCCTTTACAACTAACTAATATTCATCCGCTCTTCCCCTCTCTTTCCCATCCTCATTTACGCATTTCTTATTTATTGTCACCCTCTTCCCGATCTCCTTGGAGATTTAAGAAAAAGACATTTCAACAAATCTGTCAACATGCTATTTGTGATCAGTATCCGACCGATAAAGAGCCCCCAAGCCCTTCTTTTCTTGGACGCACGCTCTGCTCTTTTTAGCTTGGTGTTTTTCACGTGTTGTTGCCCAACCACGTTTTCCATTTTGATCCTTCATTGTTTTGCCCTTTCTTGTTTACACTTATATTAACTGTCCCTATGTCTCCACCCATGCCATCTTATAAAGAAATAAGGGAGGTATTCAGTCTCCATCCATTCCAGTAGACACGTGAATCACCAGCCAAGAATTTCTTTACATTTTTGGTAATATCACGACGATTATTGAACTTCCTTTACTCCAGTGCTTTTGTAATTGATACGTCCTAATATCCTGAAGCGGGTACAGTTTTTTTTTTTATTTATATTCAATCTTTGGAGCATATAAAAATGCTTATTTCTTAGATGTATCTATTTTGTCTCTATAATACACACCTATACACACACGCATGTACACAAACACAGACACGCACCCCACCCACCCACCCACCCACATATCTACGAGAGACGTTCCAAAATGTAATGCTATTTATATTTTTATTCCGCCCGAATGGATCAGAGAGGGTTGCACATTGAATTGTTATGATGATTGAACTTATGCATTCATGACCTGAAAGTTGCATCTCTCTGTTGCAGATATTGACGGCGTGATACGCTAAGAAAGCAATCCATGCCATAGACATGTGTCAGAAGCAGAGATGCCTCATTGAATTCTGCCATGCAGACAAAATTGAATCGATCAACATTCACAGGCGCCTTTGAAAGCTTAGGAAGTTGATACAGTTGATGTCAGTTCAGTTAAAAGATGGGTTCGTCGATTTAAAAGTCGCGACAAAAATGTGTGACAAAGCGCGCTCCAGACGCCCATGTACAGCCACCGCCCTCAACGCTGGTAAAAGTGTATTGAGAAATGATGGTGATTATGTAGAAAGATAAATTCTGGATTACAAAAAGTAGCTTGTGTTTATGGTATCACTCCTGTCTTCGTAGGTATTTAACATTTTTTTGTTAAAAAAATGAAGGCATTACTTCTGGAACGACCCTCATAGTTACGAAGATTCAAAAATTGTAAAAGACAAAAAAAAAAAAAAAAGAACTGCAGCGATTTTTTTTTAGGCCATAACATGTTAAAAAATTGAAGGCATTACTTCTGGAACGACGCTCATAGTTACGAAGATTCAAAAATTGTAAAAGACAAAAAAAAAAAAAAAAAAAAGAACTGCAGCAATTTTTTTTTAGGCCATAACATGTTAAAAAATTGAAGGCATTACTTCTGGAACGACCCTCATAGTTACGAAGATTCAAAAATTGTAAAAGACAAAAAAAAAAAAAAAAAAAAAAAGAACTGCAGCGATTTTTTTTTAGGCCATAACATGTTAAAAAATTGAAGGCATTACTTCTGGAACGACCCTCATAGTTACGAAGATTCAAAAATTGTAAAAGACAAAAAAAAAAAAAAATAATAAAAAGAACTGCAGCGATTTTTTTTAGGCCATAACATGTTAAAAAATTGAAGGCATTACTTCTGGAACGACCCTCATAGTTACGAAGATTCAAAAATTGTAAAAGACAAAAAAAAACAAAAAGAACTGCAGCGATTTTTTTTTAGGCCATAACATCAATTGAAAGGTTGATTGAAACTCTTTCATCTTAGTCGGCCACAGATTATGTCTCCAGTCGACGGACACAAATAACAACAATAAAAAAAGCCACCGATAACTTTCCGAAAAATGCTATAAAAATAACAAAATGGCGGCGTATATGATTTTCTACAGAGACTCGACAAAAAAATGTTTGATTCTTTTTTCTTTGGTTATTACTGTTTGCAGTCGATGTATTCTTTTTTTTTTCTTTTTTAAGGTCAACGTTGGTAACGTCGGATCCGTAATAATAATAATTGTTGTTGTGATTTTTATGGAATAAAAAAGAATTCAGTGGTGTCTGCACTTTCGAAAATGTCAACCGGTTGTGCGATGTCACTTTGCTGAATGGGCGGGAAAATTTTGCATGGAAAATTTGTTGTATCTTTTCAGAATCCGCCATTAAAAAATACGGCCACAAATAGCTAAAAGAGTCCGTCACGCTTCAGGTTAAAGTAGTATTTTCGTTGGTCTGTAAGGCATAAATGTAATGCGAACTAGTAATTTAGCTGGTTTGTCACACTTCAGTTTGAAATAGTGTTTTTCTTGCCCTGTCATGCTTAAATTTTAAACAGCATATTTTTGTCTGTCAGACATAAATTTTAAACAGTATTTTAGTTGGTCTGTCATGGCCACGGTTTAAATAGCACTAGCAAGGTGACCTGACGTTGCCCGGGACTGAATGATGATCAACGAATGTTTCACACTCCCATATTTTTATTGTCATCCAAATCGGTGAAATGACACGAAAGTATTTTATGTGTCTGGCAATGGCATCGGTCTTTCAGGCTCTAGTTTGAAATAGCATCACATCGATTAATTGCCTGCTCTAGTTGGGGACCCATCGAGGTGCATCGGGAGGAAGTTCACATGTCCCATTGTTGTGACTAAGTTCACAACACATTATAGTCTACATTGCACCGTAGAGAATCTACTGTTGATGTAATAACATTATATTTTATATAACGGCTTGAATTAATGTTTAAAATGCGAAAGTTATATATCATACTCCAATTGTGTCCTAAACAGAAGCATTCATTTCGAAAGCGCCCCTGTCATGTCAAAGAACCAACTGTTGATTTCATATGCCTGACCTTACTGCTTATGCGGTGATAATGGCTTGAATTTAATTTTAAACTGAAAAAGTCAAGTAGCATAGTGCAATTGTGCTTTAAACAAACATTTATTTCAAATGTGCCCCTGTCATATCAAAGAACCTACTGTTGATTTTATATGTCGGGCGTTTCGGTTTGTGTGGTAATAAAATTTCTCAAATTCACTTGTGATGTTAGGCTGTGTAAGGTGTTAACTTTGTTCAAAATCACCTGTTCCTTCTTTCATCGGATTATTTCGATTATCGATTATCGATACTTATCGAAGACATTCCGATACAAAACCTATCGAAGAAGATTGCCAGGCACATAAAGTACCTTCGTGTAAAATTTTATAAAAATCGGCCCAGCCGTTTTCGAGTATATAGGGAACGAACTCACAGACACACAAAGTTTCTTTTATGTAATGACTACAGTTTCTTTTATGTATGACTAGCAGGGAGACCCGACGTTGCCCGGGATTGAATGATGATAAAAAACAAAAAAAAAACCCAAAAAAACAAAAAAAAAAACACGCTATTAACTTACGCACAGTAGAATTTTCATGGTCCATTGTTCTATCATTGTTGCTAAGTGACAACATGGAAAAATGGCTTTACCGATGATAGATAAATTAAAATAACGGTTTCGATTATCGACTATCGGTAATTATCGGGGGGGGGGTATTCTGAGACAAAACTTAACTAAGATCACACCCAGACTTATACACTAAAGTTCTGTAAATTTTAAAGAAAATCCATTCAGCCGTTTCGGAGTCTATAAGGAACAACTCACACACAGAGACATAGTTTCATTTATATAATTGTAGTGATAGATAGATAGATAAATAGATAGATAGATAGATAGATAGATAGATAGATATTGTCGTTGGTCCGTACAGCTTCAATTTGAAATAAAGTTCCGTTGATTTTTCACGCCTAGTATTTAAACCGGTCTGCCAGGCACAAGTTTGAAATAGCATATTGTCAGGAATTAAAGTTTTAATTACATTTTCGTTGGTCTGCCAGGTTGGAGTTTAAAATAATACTTTCATTACATTTCTTAATTTTGTAGATGAGGATTGATTACTTGGATTCTTCGAACTTCTGTCTCATCTTAAGTATTATTTTCATAACGTTTTGGTCGATGTAACCTCCGACCTTCTTCAGGTGTATCTTGTCGAACACGAGAATCTTTATGTTGAACTCAGGAATCTGTACGGAATTTCGAACGGAACCTTTTATATAATCCATGGAAGTAACATGATCTCGTTCAGTCAGCCACGACTGACAGAATTACGTAGGACTTCTACCCAGTCATTGCTGCCCGTATAAGAGCATGGTACCTCCGTGGATTAACGAAAAGATTCCATTCATAAAACCTATGCAGATTCCCGATTCCGAAACAAAGGTTCCCGATATCGACAAGAAACACCTGAAGAAGATCGGAGGTTATATCGACCGAAACGTAAAAATAACACTCACGCTGAGTACCGTATTCTAAGTCGAATCTAAATAATACGAACATTTTTTTGACCTTTGAAACTTAAGTTTGAAATAGCATTTTTGTTGGTCTTTTAAGCTTAGATTGAAACAGTATTTACATCAGTCTGTTAGGCTCAAGTTTGAAATAGTATTTTCACTGATCTGCCAAGTATAAGTTTCAAATAACATTTTCGTTGGTCTGTCAGGAATTCTTTTCCATGAAATGCCATTCGGTGCATCTTAATTCTAAGAGTGACTTTTCACGCCCGCATTCGTTGTTTCCGTCGGTAACATCATACCGAATTAACCCTGACGTGGTAAGTGAAGAATCCTTCTGTAAGTGATTCCACTTTTTTCTTCTGAGATTTGGAATTTGGCGCGTTATTTGACGCCTCTTTAAACCGGACATTGCAGAATCGGTATTTCGCATGGTATTTGCATAAAAGATGCAGCAACCAATCGTGTGAACACAATCAGAAAAGAACGTCGACCTCCTTCCTCTCTACCTCTGTTCGTTTGTTTTTCTCTCTCCTATTTTATATGCTTTCTCTCTCTCTCTCTCTGCCTGTTCTTCTTTCCCCCTATCTCCCTCATACACTCTATGCCTCTGTCTTTCGATCTACTTTTCTGTGTTTGTCAGCTCTTTACTGTCTTCTCTTTACTCTTGTTCGCTGCCTATATCTGTTACATATTCTTTGTTTCCGTTTATCTGTCTGTATGCCGATCTGTCTATCATTCTCTGTGCCTCTCTCCTTCTCTTCTCTCCTTTTTTTTATTACATTTTCACCCCAAACAAGGCGCATTGCCAATTTGGTGTAGGGGGCTACTATCATGGACAACAACTACTGGAGTATTATGTAGGGATTTGGGCAGCAAGATGTCGGTTCACGTTGCACTTGAACTTCTGCACGTCAGTACAGCTGGGGAAGCAGGGACCTGGAATGGAATTCCAAAGTCTAGCGATTCTGGGGAAGAAACTACTGGAGTAGAAAGATCTTTTATATCTAGGGATATCTACAATGTGGGGGTGGGATTTAGCAGCCTGTCGGTTTGTCGAGGGTGTTCACGTCGTGGGGGCACAAGTGCTTGCAGTTCGTCAGAGCATTCACCATTAAAATACTAGTAGAAAAGGCAGAGGGATGCAACGTTTCGTTGATGGGACAGAGGTTGAAGCTTAGATGCCAGTTCAGGGCCTATCAGGTTGGAGACTCTCTTTTGAACCTTGTCTAGGAGCGAGAGACTAGTAGCAGATGCACCAGCACAAATATGACAACAATACTCCATACATCTAAAGGGATTGCTCACTGGTAAAAAAAATGACCTCTCCCGCACTTTAATTTTTTTTACTCACGTTTAACCCTAACAAAGCACATCGCCACTTGGACGTAAGGGGCTACTATTTGGGACCGTGTCTAGGAAAGATTAACAAGATATTTGTTTACGTTACATTTAAACTCCTGCATATCAGTACAGCAAGGGAAGCAGGTAGCAGGAAGGGAATTCCAAAATCTAGCTTTCGATGGTAGAAACTATTAGAATAGAGAGCTTTCTGACATTTAGGGACACCAACAGTGAAGGGGTGAGATTTTGTTGCTAAGCGGGTTTGTCGGGGATATGTACGTCGAGGGGGTACAAGTGAAACGAGTTCATCAGAACACATTCCATTAAAATATTTGTAAAACAGGCACAGTGATGCAACATTGCGGCGATGGGACAGGGGCTGGAGCTTAGTTGATAAAGTGGGACCAATTAGTTTACAACTCTTTTTTGGACTTTATCTAAGAGGGAGAGACTAGTGGTAGATGCAACAGCCCAGATGTGGCAACATGGCGAATGGTGGCCTTGTAAAAATACAGGATACTCTCAGGTGTGCATAGTCTTCTAGCTCGATAGAGGGAACCCACCTTCTTTGTAGCAGCCTTTGCAATGTCCTCCATGGATTTGTAATTGTAATTTGTACTTGACAATGTATACATTGAATTTACATTGAGATTTCGCTGAAATTCAGCAGGATGATAGAGTAGGGGTTAGAAGCACCTACTGCTAGCTAAGCAGGCGAGTTTCGATTCCGCTTTAAGGCATCTGATTGCCTAGTCGCACTGAACAGCTGTGAAACAAGGAAACAGGCTGTCTGTGTGTGTGTGTGTGTGTGTGTATATATATATAGTATAACTCCTATAATTTGAACATCCACTTCGTTCAAATTAGAGGATGCTGTTCAAGTTTCGCGATAAAAAAATGTGCTGCAGTTAACTTTAATTTTCTAAGAATTAAGAAATAGTAAACGAAATTCATTGCTATATGATACTTCAAGTACATATTAAGTTGAGTTTACGATATATTGCAAGTAAGAATTGTTAAATATTCTTACCAGGAACAAAAACATTGAAAATAAATTAAATCTACCCTTACTTGTTATGTATTTATTACCTAAGTTATCATCTACAGAAAACATACATTTCTGTAAAATACAGTTTTTTTTTATTTATTCAATGAATGGATCTCATTGCAGTTTCTATTTTCATCGATTGAGCTCTCGGGCGCTGTCATTGTATTCCGTAAGCGATCACGAAAATCTAAAATTTCTTGGTTCTGGAGCTTCTTTATGATTATATTTCTTCGGAGTAACATTGCTTGCAAAACATAGTTGTCACTAAAGTAAGGACTTTTTTCTAGAAATTTTATAACCGTCTCCACAGACTTTTCTGCATCATCCCATGATATTACTTCATCAGAGTGTTCTTGGTTATTTACATTAGGGTCAAGGGATGGGAGCTGCCTTCAGGATATTGATCAGTAGTTGCCTCATCGTTTTTCACCCACATTTCAACATCATTTGCATTAAATAATTTAAGAACAGCGTGGTTGGTCGGTAACCGTTTGGTTTCAAGAATTTTTCTTTTAGTTCAGAAGCCTTTGGCGCTGGGCATAATTTACTCCATGCTTTTATTAATGTGCTTGCTCGAACTTGATTCCATGCACTTACGAGAAAAAATATGGCATCTTTGATAGTAAAATGGCGCTGAAAATCGCTTATACTCACGGAACTATTTATCATATTCATCATGAAATCATTTCTGTAGAAACATTTTAAGTTCAAAATAATCCCTTGATCCATAGGTTGGATGAGAGAAGTCACATTAGGTGGTAAGTAGCACACAAAAATATTCTCGCAAGATGACACTAGTTCTGATTCAGGAGGATGTGCTCTACAATTGTCCAACAGAAGCATGCACTTTGAATCAAGTTTACCTAATTCAAGAAAACGCATCTGAACAACTGGCACAAATTCTTGCAAAAAACATTTTTTAAACAACTGTTGGTTCATCCATCCATTTCGTGAAGAATAATAGGATACTGGCAAAAGCGAAACCCCTTTCAATGCTCGGGGACACTTTGATTTGCCGATGACAAGAAGCTTAAGTTTATGAGTTCCAGAAGGATTAGTGCATACCATCACTGTTAGTCTTTCTTTATTTAATTTGAATCCTTTTATTTTCTGCTCCTCGGATCTGGCTAATGTTTTTGTAGGTAAGCACTTCCAATTTACCACACTTTCATCAGTGTTGTAAATATCCTCTGGTGTTAAACCACAATCGGCAATTATCGTCTTGAATTTGTCACAATAATTTGATGCTTCACGTGTATCAGCAGACCGTTGTTCGCCTGACATTGTAAATTGTCTTATACCATGTCTACTCTTAAAGCTCCCAAGCCAGCCTTCACTGACTTTCATATCTTCTGCGATATTCAACTCTTCCTTAAGAGATTTTGTTTTAGCAATTAACATGGGTGCAGATATTGCTACACCTTCATTCCGTTTTGCTACAAACCACTCATGCAATATTCGATCGAATTCAACTTGCTTTGGTCTGCGAAGAGTCCTTCTTTTGACATGTCTTTTATTTGGAGAGAAAGGAGCAGCCTTCAATATTTCCTCCTTTTTCTTTTTGATGTAAAACAGTGTACTTCTTCCAATCTTATAATCTCTCAATATAACGCTATTTTCAACTCCAGCGTCTAATTTTTCTATAATTTGACGTTTTTCGAGTAAAGTCAGTGTCACTTATTTTCTTTTAGAGTTGCAAGCCATTGTGATGGGTTGTTTTACACTATTTTAAATATAGCAATCTGAAAAAAAAATTTACAGTTAGTGTAAATTAATTATCAATAGCTAATCTACATTAATTACATAGTATCAATGTTAACATTTCTGCGTAATATCTGACTAAACTATGTAAACTCAACATCAAATATGCTAATACAATTTCAATGACGAAACAGTTCAAGTTTAGAGAAAGTCCAGGTTTAGAAGAAGTCTAAATGAGAGGAAGTCCAACTTTAGAGGAAGTTCAAATTATAGGAGTTTTATTGTATATATATATATTAGAACCCCAGGATACGACATTAAAAATCAGTAACAAACTACAGTACAGTATATAATACACACATATATAATCAAACAACATTATAAATAACACCTTGAAGGAGGGAAAATACCGTAACCAGGGGCCGGAAAAACATCGTATTCCACATCGTAACCTGCAAAAAAAAACAAACCGTATCCTAGGGCAACTGTATCCTGGGGTTCTACTATATATATAAATATATATATATATATATATATATATATATATATATATATATATATATATATATATATATATATAAATTTGATATAAATTTGGCTGTTAAGGGGTTAAAGTTAAACGCTTTGACCTTTGAGAACTCTACCAAACTCCTCCGACAATTTTGGGCCTAAACACTTAAAATTTTAGATATAGGTTCCTTTGACATGGATCTAACTTAATGACTTGATTTGAGTTCGAAACAATAAATGTCAAGGGCTCATAATGGGGGTCAAAGTTAAAATTGACTGCTTTTTTTTTTCTTTTTTGTTTTTGCTCAACATACACCTCCAAACACTCAGGCAACGCCGGGCTGAAATGCTAGTATATATATATATATATATATATATATATATATTTTATATATATATATATATATATTTTATATATATATATATATATATATATATATATATATATATATATATATATATAATGCAGTGATCCTCCCTTTCCTCTTCTGTGAATGTGAGACATTTTACCGTAAACATTTAAACATATAAAAAATTGGAGAAATTCCATATGCGTGCTCTACGTTCCATCTTTGGAATCCGTTGGTTGGACCGCATGTATACTCATTCGGGCCCAACAGTGGTGGGTAGGTCATGTCATCCGCATGGCAGAATATTGCAGGCCAATGCGCTTGTTTTACGGAGAACTTTAGAAAAGAAAGCATAGGCGCGAAAAAACAAAAAAAAACAAGAAAGCCTAAAAAAAAAACGCTACAAGGACACATTCAAGACAAATCTACAATGGCGTGAACTTGGATTAAACGAATTGGAAGACTGTGCGAGTGATAAATCAAACTGACGAGCAAACATCCACAAAGCTACTGGTACCTTTGAGGATTTTTTTTTTACATGGGAGTCACCACTTATCAAGGCCCAGAGGCCACTCGAGGATAAGGGTTAATAGGTATACATTAGTCATTGTGATTTTAGCATAGTAAACAGTGGGAATTTTGTAACTTGGATTACTTAGGGGGACGATTCAATTAGAACTTGTTCACATTGGACTTTTTCTTTTCTTTTTTTTTCATAGGTATCAACACATTATCAAGGCCAAGAGGCCACTCAAGGATAAGGGTTAAAGAGTGTACAGTAGAAATTGGACAATATAATCATACTCGTCGCCAGAAGTTTATTTCTGTCAGAGATCAGCACCAGAGAATCGGAATAGATAATTATATCGGAATCAAGAATTTAGTACGGAATCGGTAATTGTATCGGAATCAAGAAAAAAAAAATATTGGATTCGTCCCATCACTAATATGAACCCTTTTTCGGGTTATTTAATGCGGAATCCAATATTTTTGGAAAAAGTTTTAAGCTTCATGTTTATATACCATTTGCATCTACTTTATGTAATAGATCACTGCCGCCAGAGATCAGCGTCACAGAGCATTAACAATAGTGATACAAACTATGGACTTTTGGTGTCCCTAACTATAACTGAGGAAGACCTGAGGTACGGTCGAAAATATGTTCTCGTAAAAATTTTTTTTTTTTAACTACTTTTTATATAATACTAGCAGGTCGCCCGGTAATACGCTTAAATATGATAATTTATTTAATGCAGTGTTCGTAATTATTATTATATTATATTGAACCCAATAAATAGTAATGATTTAAAAAGTGTAAAAAAAAAAAAAAATGTCTCGTGCGCCACCACCGAAAATCGAAACCAAAACGTTTAGCTTATGGTTTACTTTTTCCTTTGCCGTTAATGCCTGAGCTATGCAGACATGTTTGCTGCAAGGCTAAAAATTAAAACATCAACCAATAGCTATTACGTTACGCATGCATATTCGTAATACCGTCGTTCAATCTTCACCTGGAAAATTCAATTGTTTTAAAATTTTTACACTTTTGTAGCGATTTGTATAAATCATGTAGAATATCTGCATGGATACACGTAATAGTTAACTAAAGATGATCATCCCAGAAAAAACAAAAAACAATAGGGAATTAATTAAAATGAATGTTTAAAAGAATATGCAAATAAGCTAGATCTTTTGCAGCTGAATGCAATTCCACGATCAATATATAACAAATACCCCGTCGTATAATACGCTTAAACATTATATTTTAATTTATGCAAATTGCGTATGTACTATTATAGAATTAATCATTTATTGATTATTATATATTACGAGGAATAATTTGCTCGGTGGACTAATTCACACACACACACACACACACACACACATACACACACACACACATACACACACACACACACACAAAGAAAATAATAAAAAATAAATTAAAAAAAATAATGATAATGTCGTCTATCAAATTCAGCTTGTGTTTGTTGACAATATCACGCCAGCTGATAACTGGGCTTGACGATAAATGCCCTGGAAAAGCCACGTCTGATTAATGTTTAGTTTTAAAATATGCAAACGGAGAAATGATTTGCGGCAATTTTAAATGGTACTTCTTCTTCTTCTATCGTAAATTGAACTCATTCATAAAAATAATTAAAATGAAATGCTGAAATACACCTGGCCAAGAGGAGGGGAATCATTCGATCTGTAGTCGAATGATCGACCACTGAGCTATATCTCCAGATGACGATAAATCTGTCTTCTTATTTATTATTATTTTTTTTTTTGTAAAAACGTGATTTGCTAAGATTTTATTATTTTCCTTGGCCGGTGTAACGTAAAATATTCCCCTGTAAACATTCTTTTTTTTTTTTTATCTCTAAGAGAGAAAAACTGTTTTTAAGATCAGAATTTTTCGATTTTCGATACTTATAGGATGAATTTCTATACAAAACATATCTAAGAACACTGCCAGACATATAAATTAGCTTTGTGTGAAATTTGCAGAAAAAAAATGGGTTCAGCTGTTTCGGAATCTATAAGGAAGGAACTTATGTTTCGTATAATAGTTGATAGATATGAAGATAAAATACAGGATGTATAATAAAATGAAATACCGTCAAGACAGGATTTATGAAAAAGAAAAAAAAATGTCTCTTTTTGCATTTGCGGATGTATTTTACTTTGTTTTTAAAAGTAATTCTAATATTAAAACAAAACAAAACAAAACAAAAAAAAGACAATTCCATAGTAATATACATTTAGCGATTTAAAAAGAATCGGAATCGGTAAGTGTATCGGAATCTGGAGTTTAGAACAAAGTTAGCTGTCGTACAAAGCTAAGACTCCGTAACATCATGTGTGTAGATACTCCCTTAGGCATTTTTCTATAAAAATGGTCATGTGGCGATGGAAGTCATTTTTGCGCTCATGGACTTTAAGTGTCTGAGGGAGTGGCACTCGTCTGACAAGACGTTGCAATCATCATATATATATATATATATATATATATATATATATATTACACCTGCATACATATGAAAGATGAAAAGCTAAGCACACACACACACACATAAATATATATGTCTTTTTCTGTAGAAATATATTTTCTTATAATATATACCAATCATTATTTAAGAAGCTCAATGTAATTACAGAGCAATATAGTGACTAAATGACAAAAGACTATATTCCAAAATTTTATCTGATGATTTAAGGGCATAATAGGTTTACTGATTGATATAATAATTAAGTGATTGATTTTGCGCCACGAAACAGATTCTGTTAAGAATTGTAAATGTCAACTTAATGAAAGGAATAAATAATAAGATGGTTAACATCATGAATTTTGGAATATAGTTTTTTGTCATTTATTCACTATATATATATATATATATATAAATAGAGAGAGAGAGAGAGAGAGAAAGAGAGAGATAGAGAGAGAGGAGAGAGAGAAAGAGAGAAAGAGAAAGAGAGAGAGGGGAGAGAAAGAAAGAGAGGAGAGAGAGAGAAAGACGAAGAGAAAGAGAGAGAGGAGAGAAAGAGAGAGAAAGAGAGGAGATAAAGAGAGAGAGAGGAAAAGAGAGAGAGAGAGAGAGAAAGAGAGAGAGGAGAGAGAGAGGAGAGAGAGAGAAAGAGAGAGATAGATAGAGAGAGGAGAGAGAGAGAGAAAGAGAAAGAGAGAGGAGAGAAAGAGAGAGATAGAGAGAAAGAGAGAGAGGAGAGAGAGAAAGAGATAGAGAGAAGAGAGAGAGGAGAGAAAGAAAGAGAGGAGAGAGAGAAAGACGAAGAAAGAGAGAGAGAGAGAGAGCAAGAGAGAGAGAGAGAGAGAGAGAGAGAGAGAGAGAGAGAGAGAGAGAGAGAGAGAGAGAGAGAGAAAGATCGGTCATTTTCCATGTTGGTAAAGCTTAACGTTTTGATCGTAACGACCGAGTTAATCATTTCGATTGTCGGTCAGTTCGTCTTTTTTCTTTCTGCGCGTATTGATCGTCATATTCTATTTTGATCGATTTTCCATTCACTTCTTCATGTTAATCGATGCGAAAGGCGTCCTCTCCCACGCTTTCCATCCACCCCACCCATCAATCACGGCTGCCATTTTTGCACCGATCTGACAAAAAAAAAAAAAAAAAAAAAAAATATATATATATATATATATAAATAAAAAAAAAAATAACAATAATAAAAAAAATGAAAATGCAGATCTATTTTTGAGTTCTTTAACCGTCAAAAGCAATGTCTCCGTTGCTTGGAGACGGGCGAAAGCTTTAAAAATAAACACTAAAAAAATAAATAAATAAACAAACAAACAAAAGCAAAAAACAAAAAGCAAAAAAAACCAAAAAAAACCAAAGCAATAAAAACGCAACAGCTACAAAAGAAGAAAAAAATAAATAGTCAGAAAAGACTAAATATGTCCGTTAAAAGCTTCCATAGAATATGAAAAAAAGCAGTCAAAAGACCATAAACATCTAGGAGACGAGAGGCATTAATAAAAGGCTAAAAAGACATAATGAAAGAGCAAAGAAAGATTAATTATAGCCCTTCAAAGCTTTCATAGTATGAAGATAACTCCAATAAAGCTTTTCCATTTCTGAATTTTTTAGTCGACAATTGGTTATTTATTTATTTATTTTTACTTGGAAGTCACCACTTATGAAAGCCACTCAAGGATAAGCGTTAATGAATGTAAGATGATAGTGTAGTAATCGTTAATGGTGTAAATTGGGTAGGATTTGATTATTTATGGGGAGGGCTCAACGAGAACTTGTTTTGAAGGCAACCATACTGTAGTGTCGGGAAGCAGGCCAGTGGAACAGTGTTCTATAGGCTGGCAGTTCTAGGAAAGAACTTTGCTCATGAAATTTGTGTTTAGATGTTGTATTCAATGGGGAAGCAGGCCAGTGGAACTGTTTTCCACTGGCGTGTTTAGATTTAGGCACAAACAGAGAGTGGGGGAAATCGTATATAGTGGTTTTAGCTAGTCGAGTGTTTTTTTTGTGAAAGTTTCGCAAGGGGGGAACCATAGATTGAAGCTCAGTCGAGCACTTACCATGAAAAAAAACCCCGCAATGTCTCTTCTGCGGGAAAAATAATGACAGGGAAGAGAAAAGGGGCATCATCTACATGTTTCGAAGCCGGGTTTGAACTCTACCAAGGTTGGATAGAACATGCCGAGCAACTCCTGCCTGGACAGTAATCCATCCTAGCCTGTACTTGGCTCTTATACAGGTAAAGAATTGCATCGACAGTCACATCAACTTGAACATTTTAGGGCGTACCTGGCTCATATTCGTATTATTTAGATTCTTCGGACTACTGTTCTCATCTTGAGTGTAATTTTCACAACGTTTTGGTCGATGTAACCTCCGACCTTCTTTAGGTATATCTTATCGAACTCGGGAATGTTTCCGTCAAACTCGGGAATGTTACTTTCAGACTTGGGAATTTACACCAAATTTCGAACAGAAACCTTTTTCTTTTATTTCACGGCGGTAGCATGCTCTCGTTCCGTCAGCCATGACTGGATAGAGGTCCTAATTCGCAGTTGTATTTTTTTTTCAGCCGCCCACAATAAGTATTGAAACTTCAACATTCAGGAAAATATCACTTTTATAATTGATTTTTACAATTGATCTAATCACTGCACCACACATTCAAATAATACGACTAACAAATCTATTTTGAAATTCTCCTTTATTTCTCTAGCATTTTCAGTCACCTGAAGATGATTCGATAAAGAACCGAAAACGTTCATGGTGCGACATATTATGTTTATCGTTTATTTTAAAGCAGACAAAAAAAAATTCTTTATAAAACTAAAAAATAATGAAGATACAACTGAGCAGAAGAATTTTTGTCAGTTTTAACAATGTTTGCTTAAATGAAAGAATGCTCGTAAATAGACGCACAATATATATATATATATATATATATATATATATATATATATATATATATATAAGCCTGAAGAGTCCTAAAGTGGATGAAACGCGGAATATTCAGTGTAGCGTAATCACCATATATATTTTATAAATTACTATATATATATATATATATATATATATATATATATATATATATATATATATATATATATATATATATATATTATATTTTAAAAATAATATATATATGCCGCTCCCCATTTAGGGGGTACCAAATTGGTCAAAGGGAAAATTATTCCCAACTCGCATTTAGGTAAAAATGCACTTTCGTATAAATAATTGAATTCGTTGAATGAGTATCGCTAACAAAAACAAAAAAAAAAAAAAACATGTACATAAAAACGCGATACAGTCAGTAGTCGGGCAAGTTGGTCCCGTGGTAGAGGGTTAGGCTTCTTATCATGGGGTCCTGATTTCGAATCTCGCTAGATTCAGCCACTCTGATGAGTCGTAGACGACGAAACACGTGTCAGTGGATAAATATATATTTAAAATAATTCCTCCATTTTTTTAACATGATTTTAACTGACATGAAAGGAACACATTTTTTTTTCAATTTATGAATAAATAGCATACATTTATATTTCATTTAATGCCTTAACCAGCAAATTCTAGCTCTGCTATAATAATTTGCTAATCTCTTTCTGTCCTCATATAAGAAGAAGAAGTTTAATTTACAGTTTTAATTTCTTTTCTTTTCTCCTTGGGACAGTTAGTCGGAATTAATGGGAATTGGAAAAATCAAAAAAATTTTTTCGGGGGGTATCAGAATTGGTATTGGAATCGGAAATTTTTTTCCGATGCCAAAACTGATTCCTTTATCTTTTTTTTATTCATTTGATTTTATTTAAAACAAAATCTTGCGCTGCTGGTAGTAATAATAAATAAATAATTATTGATTTTAAAATATTTATTGATTTTAAAATATTTATTGATTTTAAAATATTTATTGATTTTAAAATATTTATTGATTTTAGAATATTTATTGATTTTAAAATATTTATTGATTTTAGAATATTTATTGATTTTAAAATATTTATTGATTTTAAAATATTTATTGATTTTAAAATATTTATTGATCTTAAAATATTTATTGATTTTAGAATATTTATTGATTTTAAAATATTTATTAATTTTAAAATATTTATTGATTTTAAAATATTTATTGATTTTAAAATATTTATTGATTTTAAAATATTTATTGATTTTTAAATATTTATTGATTTTAAAATATTTATTGATTTTTAAATATTTATTGATTTTTAAATATTTATTGATTTTAAACTACCAGTAAAAATAAAATCTATAGTCCCCCCCCCCGCAAGTGTGTTTTTGCGTTTGAGTAAAAATATGTACTTTTAACATGTGTTTTTACAGTAATCGGGAAATATAACAACTTAATAATTAAAATTTTTGTTTTTGTCCTTTTCTCCAGTTCCTCCCTTTTTTAAAATATGTTTTTAACTGACATG
>NC_136518.1:4915797-4920797 GCF_053919585.1 Euprymna scolopes | reverse complement strand
GGCGCAACTCTCTTCCTGATTTACATCAATGATCTTCCAAATCACATCCTAAGATCATTCGTAGGCATTGATGCTGACGACACTACCGTCCATGGCAACACAACAAAGGCCGCAAATGACTAAGTTCTATCTAATTCATTCTCCTCTGATCTTGAGCACGTGGTACAATGGGGAAAGAGGTGGTTGGTTTAATTTTAATGCATCTAAAATCAAGCGTTTATCTTTACACCATCAATGCTCTGATCTCCATCTGGCATCAATTGAAATGAATGGCTCTCATCTTGGAGAGGCTCCATGTTTTGACAAGCTTCTGGGCTTGACCTTTAATCCTGATCTGAAATTGAACATGTACATCAAATCTGTTGCCAAGATCGCTGAAAAAATGGCGGGATCCTTCAACCGCTCCATTAGATATCTCACTGCTGATGCAATTCTCTACCTATATAAAATCCAGGTACGTCCAAGGATGGAGTACTGTTGCCACATCTGGACAGGTGTTGCTAGAAAGACCTTATTCTGCCTTGACAGAGTTCAAAGTAGCCTAGTTTGGGATGCGCTTTTCTCTTCCCTGCAACCTCTTTCCCACAGAAGAGACGTTGCGAGCCTGTCTGAGCTCCAATCTATAGAAACCCGTTTTGGCAAACTTTCACGAAAAACACCCGTCTAGCAGAAAACACTATCAATAATTTCCCCCACACTTAATCGTGCCTAAATCTAAACCTAGATTCCACGAACAAAGATTCTTTCTAAGAACTGCACGCCTGTGGAACTCTTTCATTTGCCTTCTTTTCAGCTGACTCCAATGTGGTCGTCTTCAAGTCCAAGCAAACAAATTGCGCTAGGACCCGTGGCGCAGTTTTTAAAGTACTTGGAAAAATCAATTGTAAAAATTGGTATTCTCCTGAAGGTTGAAGGTTCAATCCTCACTGTGAGCTACCGAAAAATACAATTGTGAATAACTTAGGACCTTTATCCAGTCATGGCTGACGGAACAAGATCACGCTACCCACGTGAAGTAAATAAAGGTTCACGTTCGAAATTCCGTCCAAATTCCCGAGTTCGACAGAAACATTCCCGGGTTCGACAAGATAATCTGAAGAAGGTCGGAGGTTACATCGACCGAAACGTTGTGAAAATCACACTTAAGATGAGAACATTAAGTAAGTAATCCAATTTACCAAATTTCCACTACTAACGATTACTACATTATCTCATGACTACTGTACACTCATTAACCCTAATCCTCGAGTGGCCTCCGGCTCTTGATACGTGGTGAGTCCTATGCAAAAAAAAAAAAATGTAAATGGTTTGTAGATTTGATAGCATGTTTTTTTTACAACAATCGGGAATAAATAATAACTTTATTGTTAAATATTTAGGGAGTTATAAAGAAGTTGTTAATTTTTTTTCTTCTAATGAGTTAAATTTAAAAAAAAAACGTTGCATATCTTAACTTCTCCATAGTTTTTCTTGAAGCTCCATTTTACCCTGGACATTTATATTTATATTTCTGTTTTCTTATGGACTACCAATGGATTTTCAACAGACTCATTTCAGATTTTCACTGCTCTGGATTTTCCCCGTCTTTCCCATTAGATCATTATCGTATCCCTTTCTCCCTTTTTCCCGTTTCTTACTTTCTCAATCTCTTTGAATCCCTACAAACTGTCTAAAAACTGTTAAATGAATTTTTCTATGCAAATATGATAAATTTCATATTTTTTTGTTTCCTTTTATGCATTAACCTGCAAAATTTATTGCATATTTTGCAAACCTTTTCCCTCTGATGAAAAGAACTGCATTCTTCGAAACTCCATGGAATAAGGGTTTCCTTGTTTTATTTTTACTCCTTGTCGAATAATTAACATTTTTTATACCTTTCTTACATGCTTATGTATTTTTTAAAATTTGAATAAATTTTCAATATAAAGATTTATATATATATATATATATATATATATATATATATATATATATATATATATATATATATATATATATATATATATATATTCACTAATGTTCACCCCTTACAAAGCATATCGCCACTTGGACGTAAGGGGCTACTATTTTGGGCCACGTCTAGGAAAGATTAACAAGATATTTGTTGATGTTACATTTAAACTTCTGCATATCAGTACAGCCAGGGAAGCAGGCAGCAGGAAGGGAATTCCAAAGTCTAGCTGTTCTAAGGAAGAAACTATTAGAATATAAGGCTTTGTGGCATTTAGGGTCATCAACGGTGAAGGGGTGAGATCTTATTGCTAAGCGAGTTTGTCGGGGATTATGTACGTCGAGGGGGGTACAAGTGCAACGAGTTCATCAGAACATATTCCATTAAAATATTTATAAAACGGGCAAAATGAAGCAACATTGCGGTGATGGTACAGGGGCTGGAGAGAAGTTGATAAAGTGGGACCGAGTAGATTGCAACTCTTTCTTGAACTCTAAGAGGAAGAGACTAGTGGGAGATGCATCAGCCCAGATGCGGCAACAATACTCCATGCATGGGCGAATGGTGGCTTTGTAAAGGTACAGGATACTCTCAGGTGAGTAGTCTTCTAGCTCGATAGAGGGAACCCACCTTCTTTGCAGCAACCTTTGCAATGTCCTCTATATATTTCTTGCAGTTCATATTGCCCGCGAATGGAGTTTGAAGGTGGAATTCTCAGATAGAGTATTATTTGTCATAGATATAGGCGGTTTGAAAGTCGTCTTGTAATTGTTAAAAGAGGAACAGCTTAGTTTTACTAGCATTAATTGTTACCATCTATTTGCGGCCCCATTCCACTATATATATATTTCATAGGCATCACCACTTATCAAGGCCCAGAGACCACTCCAGGATAAGGGCTAAGAGTGTATAGTAGACGATTGGACAATTAAGTAATCGTTAGTTATGCAACTTTGTTAAATGGAACGGCTCATCAAAAACTTGTTTACATTGGACTTGAAAACGATCAGATTGTAGTCAGCTGGAAAGCAGGAAAACGGAAGACAATTCCATAGGCGTGCACTTCTAAAAAAGAAGCTTTGTTCATGGAATCTATGTTTAGGTGTAGGCACAGATAAAGAGTGGGGGAAATTATTGATAGTGTTTTCGCTAGCCGGATGTTTCTTGTCAAAGTTTGGCGAGGGGGGGGCATGTATTGGAGCACCGTCGAGCACTTGCCATGAAAATAACAATAAAGCAGAGACAAACTCGCAACATCTGTCCTGTGATATAGAGAATGCAGGGAAGGGAAAATGACATCTCCTACGAGGCTACGAAGTCTATTTTGAACTCTATCAAGGCAGGACAAGTCATTTCTAGCAGCTACTGCCCAGATGTGGCAACAGTACTCCATTCTTGGACGTACCTGGCTCTTATATAGATAGAGAATTGCATCAACAGTGAGATATCTACCGGATCGATAGAAGGCTCTTATATAGATAGAGAATTGCATCAACAGTGAGATATCTACCGGATCGATAGAAGGATTCCACCATTTTTCCAACGGCCTTGATGTACGTGTCCCATTTCAGATCAGGAGTAAAGGTCAAACCCAGAATCGTGTCAAAACATGAGGCCTCGCCAAGACGAGAGCTATTATTATATTATATTATAATATATTATATTATATTCAAATGTGTGCCGGTGGTTGCGTGTGTGTCTGGATGTGCGTGCGCGTTTAGTTTTTGCACGAATGAGAATCTCCCATGCGTGCCGGTAAAGCGAGAAACGTTCCACGACAAGTGAGTCACGTGCGACGAACATCCAACCTCATGAAGATTCATTGTCACGTTCAGCCATCACGCACGGTCGAGGAATTACACGTGGCTAGCGAACAATGTGTTGCTTTTCATGTCTTTTCATGTCGTGAGTGGCACAGAGGCGGGAAGCGCAGAGGTGGAGGTGCGTCTCATCGAAAAGTTCGATCGCCGGTAACTGCTACCGGGCAGATGAAACGGGATCGGGCGTGGGTAGTCGATGACTCACGTGGAGAAAGAGTAAAAACGGACCAAAGACACGGAAAACATTTAACGGTACGATTGGCTGCTCATATGACTCAACTACATCGGCCAAACAAAGGGGAAAATGACGTCATACAAGAGTGACGTTTCTTAAGTGCGCTCAAGCGGTCGAGACAGTCACAGCAAGAAATCATGATAAATAAAATGTGAGCAAGTGCTTCTATTTTTAATCTAAGCAATTGTAGAAGTATTAGGATGGGTCTACCCCGATTCTCGCTCTTCGTCTTTCTCTATCTTCCCCCCTCTCTATCTGTGTCCCCCCCCTCTTTCCCCTCTCTCTAATATATATATATATATATATATATATATATATATATATATATATATATGGCAATTAAGCTACACAGAATATTCCGCGTTTCATTCTCGTGAGAATTCGTCAGGCTTATATATATATATATATATATATATATATATATATATATATATATATATATATATATATATATATTTGTAGTCATCGACATACAATCCTGTTTCGTTGTATCACAACTCATCAGTGCCACTAGACTAGCACCTCTCCCAAGCCAAGGATTGAACCAAGAACCATCGCGTTGACAGTCAGCAGTTCTACCGACCGACCCACAGGAGAGGCGCTCCTAAATTATCTCGCCAAACAAACATTTTTCCACCACTTTTACAGTGCTCTAATCGCTTGTTTATAAACAGACAGTTAGCGTCGTATATATATATATATATATATATATATATATATATATATATATATATATATATATATATATATATATATACTAGCATTTCGGCCCGGCGTTGCCCAGGTGTTTGGAGGTGTATGCTGAGCAAAAAAAGAAAAACAAAAAAAAAACGGTATTTTTTTTTAAACCTTCACCCCTATTATGACCTCTTAAAATTTATTGTTTTGGTCTCAAATTACATTATTAAGTTAGATCCATGTCAAAGAAACCTATATCTAAAATTTCAAGTGTTTAGACCCAAAATTGTCGGAGGAATTTGGTAGAGTTCTC
>NC_136518.1:4793297-4908297 GCF_053919585.1 Euprymna scolopes | reverse complement strand
ATTGCATTTGAGAAAAGCAGTAACGTTCTAAAATGTCTTGCGTAGTTCTTAATGGACGGACTTTTTAACGGTGTCCACGGACCTTCTGATTTCAATACTCGAATTGAATATATATATATATATATATATATATATATATATATATATATATATATATATATATATATATATATATATATATATAGAATGGCTCTCGTCTTGGAGAGGCCTCATGTTTTGACAAGATTCTAGGCTTGGCATTTACTCCTGATCTTAAATGGAACACGTACATCAAATCTGTTGCCAAGGCCGCTGGAAAAATGGTGGGATCCTTCTATCGATCCAGTATATATCTAACTGCTGATGCAATTCTCTATTTATATAAGAGCCAGGTACGTCCAATGATGGAGTACTGTTGCCACATCTGGGCAGTAGCTGCTAGAAAGGCCTTATCCTACCTTGATAGAGTTCAAAATAGACTTCGTAGCCTCGTAGGGGATGTCATTTTCTCTTCCCTGCAACCTCTTTCTCACAGAAGAGATGTTGCGAGTTTGTCTGCTTTATTGTTATTTTCATGGCAAATGCTCGACGGAGCTCCAATCCATGCCCCCCCCGCCAAACTTTCACAAGAAACATCCGGCTACCGAAAACACTATCAATAATCCCCCCCACTCTTTATCTGTGCCTTAACCTAAACTTAGATTCCATGAACAAAGCTTCTTTCTTAGAACTGCACGCCTATGGAATTGTGTTCCGTTTTCCTGCTTTCCAGCTGACTACAATCTGATCGTTTTCAAGTCCAATGTAAACAAGTTTTTGATGAGCCGTTCCACTTAATTTACCGAATTTGTATGACTAACGATTACTATATTGTCCAATCGTCTACTGTACAATCGGTAACCATTATCCTCGAGTAGCCTCTTGGCCTCGATAAATGGTGATACCTATGTAAATATATATATATATATATATATATATATATATAAATGTTTTGAGGCATAGAATGTATAAACACATTGAAAATCAGCGGAAATCTCTCAAGAGCTCTTTCGGCCATCATCTCATCATGTCATGAAAGAAAACGGCAATGCGGGATCTTTTATAAATTAAAGGTGCCAAAATGAACGATTAAAAGGATGCCTTATTGAATTAAATTATTGGCTTTAATCGAAAGATCATCCCATTGCTCTTTTTTTTTTTTTCGTCAGTAATATTATTTCAGTGCTATCGATTTTCTCTTGATGAGATGGTAGCCGAAAGACGTCTTGAGAGATTTCCGCTGATTTGCACACACGAACACACACACGCACGCACACACACGCGCGCGCACGCGTTCGTTCGTACACGATTCCCTTGGATTTTACTTGTGCGAATGGAAATTTAACTAACTTTCTTGGATTTGCATTTTTGGATTTTACCGTCATTGGATACTTTACCTTTCACCAAACTATCCATTCACGTGAAATCACTTTTTTTCTTCACCATATTCCCTCTGCTTCACTTTTTGTTATCAAGTAAGATCTTTGACTTACTTGTAGTTTCATCAAATACTTTTGCAAGGAAAATCCGATCCCGCATTTTGCTAAACCCTACCCTCTGGTGAGAAGGAAAGTATTTCTTCGAAACTCTGCGGATTATTCACTTATTTAGTGTTTCCTTTTTAAAATTAAATATGTTTTTAACTTTTTTTCAAGGTGTTTTTAACATGTTTATATATATATATATATATATATATATATATATATATATATATATAGAGAGAGAGAGAGAGAGAGAGAGAGAGAGAGAGAGAGGGAGATAGATAATGTGTTTCGCTGCGGCTAGACTCAAACCCAAACACCATTAAGCAATAGTAAACTTGCTTATGTTAGTTATGTTATAGTTATTGTTAATAATTGTTGGCATCCGTCAGTCTATAAGTTTATATGGTTGCACCTGTAGAGGTGGTTGAACACCGTCTTCTGTGGCTGAATAAGCCTATCTTCGATCTATAATGTCGGTTGCAGACGTTGCAGGTGAAGGTCGGTACATCATAATGGTGGTCTGTTAAATTTTGTTTACTGGCCTTCCAGAATAGTCTTTAGGTCTCAACGCCTTCTGCGACGCACCTTTCCACAGTGGTCAGGCTTTTGATTACCGTTTGTCTCCAGATATTGCAGACGATAGGTTTGGGCTCTCAGCTGGTAAGGTCAATATAGCATGATTTCATGTCGACATAACGGAGGTGAAGACGACCAATTTTTCTTTTGCCAGTAGTGAGTTCACCGTATACAATGTCTTTTAGGATCCGCCCATTGTCCATGCAATACACATGACTTACCCAGCGTAGGCATCCTTGGTGAAGGAGGGTGAACCTGGGTGAATACCAGCACAGCATGATTTGAAGCTGTGCCCTTCCAAGAAATTGTAAGCGTTTTGTTAAATTTTGTTGACTGACCTTCTTGAATGGTCTTTTAGTCTCCGTCCGTTCTGCGATGGACATTTCCCCAGTGGTCAAGCCTTTGATTACCGTTTGTCTGTAGATGTTGCGGACTTTAGCTTTGGGACCCCAGCTGGTAGGGTCAATATAACGTTTTCATGTCGCATTTGTACATAGAGATTGACCAATATTCCTTTTATCAGTTCTGAGTTATCCATATAAAATGTCTTTTAGGATCCACCAATTGTCCTTGCTATGCACATGTCCAATCCAGCGTAGACGTCTTTGGTGAAGGAGGTTGAACATGGAAGGGATACTAGCTCTTGTAAACACAGCATTGTTCGTACCTTTGTCTTTCCAAGAAATACTAAGAATTCTCCGCAGACTACGCATGTGAAATATGGCCAGTTTTCGTTCTTGGTGGCTGCAGGCGGTCCATGTTTCGCTGCCATAAAAACGGTGCTGATGACACAGGCCATGTAAAAGTTCACTTTTGTGGAAATGGTGAGATGTTTATTTTCCCACACCAGAATGGTCAATTTTGCAAGAGTGGTTCATGCCTTTTCGATGCGCTTATTGACTTAGATAGGTTGTCTGAGCTTGTAGACCCGAGATATTGGAATTGATGGAGCACGTTTAAGTGTAACTTGGCCGTTACGCTCAAACCGTATTCGTTACAGTGCTCGTTACAGTCCAACCCTCTTTCGGCCTCTTATGTTGTCTGGCACCGTCGAAAAGGAACAAATAAACAAACCAAACAAAAATAAATAAATTTCACTCGTTTTTTGTTTTTTTTTTAGTAAAAGGCATTTATCACAATTACTTTCCAAACAATACCTGATTTTTTGGTACTCTTGCATCATAATTTGACCCGAATTCTCGTGAATTCTCGTGAATTCCCGCAGATTAATGATATATATATATATATATATATATATATATATATATATATATATATATATATATAAAATGAATATTATTTTAAAAAAATGTCGTAAAATACCACGAGTGGGGAATGATATCCCGCATATAGATATACGGGGAAAAAGAAGGAAAGGGGGGGGGAATCATAGCTATAGTATCCCGCTATAAGTCACCCAAAATGTCCAGGGTATTAATCAACCTCTTCTACCTGCAGAAAGAGAGAGAGAGAGAGAGAAAGAGAGAAAGAGAGAGAAAGATAGAGAGAGAGCTTGAGTCGCGCAATGGAGACGGATTCGAGAGTTTTCAAATGACTACTCGATCGACCTCGAAATAAAATTGAAAAAAAGTCGTCTTTATATACCATGCCACATTCTGGGTTATCGAATAAATGATTTCCAATTGCTGAATCTAAATTATTGTGGGTGGGGTTGAGGAGAATTTTATTTTTTATTTTTATTACGAAATTCTGAATGAACATGTTGTCCAATTTTTGTTTCGAAGTGAACGCTGGTTTGCCCGACGTAGACAGCATCACACTGGCATTCCAATTTATATATAACATTGCTTAGTTTAGTGCGAGGCAAACCGTCCTTTTTGAAAGAAGAAAATGCAGGTTTCGTATTGAAAATCACCGAGGTAGAACAGACGGAAAACAATTGATGATAGTTTGTTTAAGTTGATTAATGAGAGGGACACATTTTGCACCAACCCATGGCAACTTAAGATATACAGAACTCTTTAAAAGGTCAAAGGTTATATCCTTATTAAATTGATTGATTTTAAATTTAATACATTTATCAATTAAGAATTCTGGGTAGCCATTATCGATTAGGATTTCCTTAATTTTAATAATTTCAGTATCTAGTCGACAGGAGGAACAAATAACCATGGTCCTAAGTACCAACGTATAAATCAACGTCAACTTTGTGGTTTTAGGTACAAACGAACACCATTTAGTATATAGACCGGTAAAGGTAGGTTTTCTATATAGAGAGCTTTGAAAACCTGGCCCTTCAATCAAAACGTCGAGGAACAGGAGAGAGTCGTCCTTTTCTATCTCCATAGTAAAAGACAAAGCGTGACGTAAGGAATTAAGACGTTTGAAGAATTCTAAAGCTAAGTCTTGAGAAGGAAAAGCCGCAAACGTATCATCCACAAAACGAAAATATAAGGCGGAGTGTTATGTTGGTATTTATTTGCTCCCCCACCGAGCAAATTAGGCACAAGGCCGATTTTTAATGTGAGGAGTGAAGGGAGGGAGAAGGGAAAAAGGGGACCAGCTCCCGAGAGGTGGGAAATGGGAGCTGGTTAAAGGTCAGACATGTGGGGTTGCCCCCACATCTGGTCTTTGCTAGTCATAGCTTGCAGTATCTGCCGGAACAGATGGTATTTATTTGCTCCCCCACCGAGCAAATTAGGCACAAGGCCGATTTTTAATGTGAGGAGTGAAGGGAGGGGGAAGGGGAAAAGGAGACCAACTCCCGAGAGGTGGGAAATGGGAGCTGGTTAAAGGTCAGGCATGTGGGGTTGCCCCCACATCTGGTCTTTGCTAGTCATAGCTTGCAGCATCTGCCGGAACAGATGGTATTTATTTGCTCCCCCACCGAGCAAATTAGGCACAAGGCCGATTTTTAATGTGAGGAGTGAAGGGAGGGGGAAGGGGAAAAGGGGACAAGCTCCCGAGAGGTGGGAAATGGGAGCTGGTTAAAGGTCAGACATGTAGAGTTGCCCCCACGTCTGGTCTTTGCTAGTCATAGCTAGTCATAGCTTGCAGTATCTGCCGGAACAGATGGTATTTATTTGCTCCCCCACCGAGCAAATTAGGCACAAGGCCGATTTTTAATGTGAGGAGTGAAGGGAGGGGGAAGGGGAAAAGGGGACCAGCTCCCGAGAGGTGGGAAATGGGAGCTGGTTAAAGATCAGACATGTGGAGTTGCCCCCACATCTGGTCTTTGCTAGTCATAGCTAGTCATAGCTTGCAGTATCTGCCGGAACAGATGGTATTTATTTGCTCCACCACCGAGCAAATTAGGCACAAGGCCGATTTTTAATGTGAGGAGTGAAGGGAGGGGGAAAGGGAAAAGGGGACCAGCTCCCGAGAGGTGGGAAATGGGAGCTGGTTAAAGGTCAGGCATGTGGGGTTGCTCTCACATCTGGTCTTTGCTAGTCATAGCTTGCAGTATCTGCCGGAACAGATGGTATTTATTTGCTCCCCCACCGAGCAAATTAGGCACAAGGCCAATTTTTAATGTGAGGAGTGAAGGGAGGGGGAAGGGAAAAAGTGGACCAGCTCCCGAGAGGTGGGAAATGGGAGCTGGTTAAAGGTCAGGTATGTGGGGTTGCCCCCACATCTGGTCTTTGCTTGCAGTATCTGCCGGAACAGATGGTATTTATTTGCTCCCCCACCGAGCAAATTAGGCACAAGGCCAATTTTTAATGTGAGGAGTGAAGGGAGGGGGAAGGGAAAAAGGGGACCAGCTCCCGAGAGGTGGGAAATGGGAGCTGGTTAAAGGTCAGGCATGTGGGGCTGCCCCCACATCTGGTCTTTGCTAGTCATAGCTAGTCATAGCTTGCAGCATCTGCCGGAACAGATGGTATTTATTTGCTCCCCCACCGAGCAAATTAGGCACAAGGCCGATTTTTAATGTGAGGAGTGAAGGGAGGGGGAAGGGGAAAAGGGGACCAGCTCCCGAGAGGTGGGAAATGGGAGCTGGTTAAAGGTCAGGCATGTGGGGCTGCCCCCACATCTGGTCTTTGCTAGTCATAGCTAGTCATAGCTTGCAGCATCTGCCGGAACAGATGGTATTTATTTGCTTCCCCTACTGAGCAAATTAGGCACAAGGCCTTTTTTAATGTGAGGTAAAAACCAGCTCCCCTAAAAGTAGGCAAATAGGGGGCACTCTGGTTACCAAAAATAATAATTGTCCCAGTATAGAGAGTTTCCCCTCCATTGACTGGTACAAATTATCTTAAGTGCAGCATCTGCCGGAACAGATGGTATTTATTTGCTCCCCCACTTAGCAAATTAGGCACAAGGCCATTTTTAATGTGAGGTAAAAACCAGCTCCCCTAAAAGTAGGCAAAAAGGGGGCACTCTGGTTACCAAAAATAATAATTGTCCCAGTATAGAGGGTTTCCCCTCCATTGACTGGTACAAATTATCTTAAGTGCAGCATCTGCCGGAACAGATGGTATTTATTTGCTCCCCCACCGAGCAAATTAGGCACAAGGCCGATTTTTAGTGTGAGGAGTGAAGGGAGGGGGAAGGGGAAAAGGGGACCAGCTCCCGAGAGGTGGGAAATGGGAGCTGGTTAAAGGTCAGGCATGTGGGGTTGCCCCCACATCTGGTCTTTGCTAGTCATAGCTAGTCCTAGCTAGTCATAGCTTGCAGTATCTGCCGGAACAGATGGTATTTATTTGCTCCCCCACTGAGCAAATTAGGCACAAGGCCGTTTTTAATGTGAGGTAAAAACCAGCTCCCCTAAAAGGGGTCACTCTGGTTACCAAAAATAATAATTGTCCCAGTATAGAGGGTTTCCCCTCCATTGACTGGTACAAATTATCTTAAGTGCAGTATCTGCCGGAACAGATACTACACTTGAATCTTGACCGGAAGGCCACGAACGTCCCTCTTCTTGCGAAGAAGGCGGAGTGTTATGTGGTGATTTGAAAAGTTTTAATTGATAAACCCAAACGAAAAACGTCAACCACATTCGGCAACTTGTTGATATCCGGAATATTGCAGTGCTTAAGAATTTTATGCCATGTTTGTAAACAATGGCAGACGGTTTTTTTTATGTATGTAGTCGAGAGAGGGAACGCCATTTTTTTTCCTTCCGTATATTTATATGCGGGGTATCATTCCTCACTCGTGATAGTTCATTTTTTTTTATTTTCAAGTAAAGTTACTAAAAATTTAATTTTCAATTTAATTTTAAATTTTAGTGACTTTAAAATTCGAACATGGCGTAATAAAAGAAAAAGTAAAAGATAATTGCAACTTCTCTCCCAATTTTAGATTTTGTAATCATGCCGCCCCCATATATATATATATATATATATATATATATATACACACACACACACACACACACACACACACGCAATACATTTTCTATAAGTGCCAGTTATTACTGTCAACGCATACACAAACGTAATTGCACTCGTAGTAACAGGTCACCACTACAACCCCCCCCCCATCCCACCCCTCAATCGCAAGGGGTGGAGTTGTAGGATGCCCAGTCGAATTAAACAACCTTTTCATAGATGGAAACTTTAATATAAAAAAAAGTGAGTCACTAATGTCCTCCGGTGGTTGACGTATTTGCTTTCAACTCGTCGAATTCGGTCGACAACCAAATATTTAACTTCAAGAACCCCGCCTTCAGGAAACGCTGGGTCGAATATTGGGACTGACACCGTCTCGCGAAGAGAGAGAGCAATTTTAATTCTTTTTATTGTTCTTTTTCTGTTTTCGATGTTTTATCTCTGCGGGAATTACGTGCTGTATACCGGAAGTTCAAATCCGGAAGCTCTTATGCCCAATCTAGACTACCATTACGTCCGTTATATGCGCAGATATTATTTATCTCAATTTCGTATTGTAAATCGATTGCCGAATTTTTGGTCCCCCCCCCCGACAAAAGTAAGGTGGACCTGTAAATTCACCGTTGTCCGTCCATCTGTCTGCACTTTTCTCAATAACTACGCCTTGGAATTTTTTAAAATTTTGCACAAACATTAAACACGACATGAGTAAAAAAGTAACAGAACGGATTCTCCGAGAAAACTTCGGTTGCCCCCGCCCCAGGGGTGCCTTTCGGGTTAAAAGGGCTAAAATTGACACTTTTGTGCTTAAAAAAATTGATACCTTGGATTTTTATAAAACTTTCTGAAAAGTTGTATCTAACTGATTTCTATATAATTTTGTTTGTCTATACTTCGCGATAATTCTTGGGTGTACCCCAGGAGCTCTTTTAGGGTTAATAAAAACACTCCATTTTTGGGACTATTTTACCGTATTTGTCCGAAGTTTTTCTGTGTATGTCTATTTAGCAGTTTTGCATGGTGTTGAACTCAAATTTAGATATGTTAAGGTTTTGGAGACTTTGGGGGTTAAATGAGGGGGGTGCAAATGATGGACTTAGTATTTTTGGCATGGTGCAGAACTCAAATTTATATGGTCAGGCCTAAAACTGCACCGTTTGTTCATTTTCATCAGGATTTGACGTCCATTGGAGACTTTTGGGGCTAAATGGAGGTGAGGGCAAATGCTGAACTTAGTCATTTTTTATGCTTCGTTCACTATGCATTCACGGGGGACCATGCATGCTTTAATTTTTTTTGGTACTCTTGATAGGAGGTCCTGGATATGACCTTAAACTATATTCAGTGGTGAGGCCTCAGCTTGCGGGCTTTGGGGAGTGTGGAGTCACCCTTTAATTACCATTGCGCCCAGGTCCACTCTGACCCGGAGTGGTAGTACCTGTTAGGGTTCCAACTATGAGTTAAATAGAAACCGACTTGAAAACAACAAATATATTCTACTAAAAAAAATTTTTCTTCAAAATCTTTGGATTCGGCATTAAATAACCCGAAAAGGGTTGATATGCCGTAAAACAAAAACAACCAACTCTTGATAGGAAGGGAATTTTATTCAGCCTTCTAGACGAACGGCATAATCACGTCGACACACCGGTTTTATTTAGCTCTTTTTAGAAATATGGAAGAGTCCATATATTCACGGATATAGGGTAGATCCTCACATCACGATAACCGATATTTAATGAAGTGAGATAAAGTTTAAAAATCCTTATTACTTTTTAGCAAATACAGTTTGAAGAATTCTGTCTGTCTGTCTGTCTGTCTATCTATCTATCTATCTATCTATTATACAGAGTGACCCCCCCCTCAAAAAAACGGGACCCCACTCTAATTAGGCCCCGTTTCTTAGTGTTTTGTCCGAACAAAATTTAACACAGTGTATTCTTTGTCCCAGCTCCCACTGGGGTCTTGGTGTACTCAGGGTCGTTGATTCTGCCATGTCCTGTAAAATTAAGGCAATCGGTGAATAAATAATGAAGATATCCCGTTTTTTTTTTGGGGGGGGGGCGGGTCACCCTGTATAAAAGGAACTTTGTGTGAGTTTGTTACCTATGGATTCGAAAACGGTTGGACCGATTTTAATGAAATTTCACACGAAGGTACTTTATGTTCCTGTCACTGTCCTTAGGTAGGTTTGGTATCGGAATGTCTCTGATAAGTTTCGATAATCGATAATCGAAAAAATCCGATGAAAAGAAAAAAAAGGTGATTTTGACCAAAGTTAACACCTTCCACGGCCTAATATGACAAGAGAATTTGTGAAGTTTTATTACCACACAAGCGACAGGCATGGCATGTATAAACCCAGAGTAGCTTCTCTCATATGATAGGGGCGCGTTTGAAATGAATGTTTCTGTTTAAAGCAAAATTGCACCATGATACTTGACTTTTGCACTTTAAACTTAAATTGAAGGCAATATCACCGCACAACCAGAAAGGCCAGATATTTAAAATCAACAGAGGCGTGCTCGAAATGAATGTTTCTGTTTAGAGCACAATTGTCTTTTGAATTTTAAACTTTAATTCAAGCCATTATATATTTATATTATATATATATATAAATATATATAAAAATTAATGTTATAAAATCAATAGCAGGTTCTTTACAGTGCAATGTAGACTATAATGTGTTGTAGACTGTCATTTCGGGGAAGCATGTGAAGCTTCCTTCTAATGCACCGCGATGCGTCCCCTAGTAAAGAATCAATCGATTCGATTGAAAATGTTCAATTTCACCGATTTCAATGACAATAAAAATATAAGAGTGTGAAATATTCGTGGATCATCATTCACTCCGGGCAACGTCGGGTCCCCCTATTAGTGTTTTAATATTAAAAAAAAAAATCATCTATATAATGCTTTGCTCATTCCTTCCTTAGTTAGTCCGTACATTACGCTTTTAAAAAAGGCCAAATACAATTTTAAAGGTTAAACTGGTCCGAAAAAGCCAAATCCGTGAAATGTGGCTTTGAAAGGCCAATTTGACAGCCATTCAGCGAACCGTTACGTAAAAAAGAGAACATAGGAAAGTAACAACACATAAAAAAGAAGCCAAGGGGTGCTGGACTAAACGAATAAATTAAAGATTGTCTCTTACAATACGATTTTATTATTTGTATTGAACTATGTAGCACAATATTACTTTCTTAGTATGTCTGATTTTAAAGGATGCTATATAGTTGGGGAATCTGTCTTTAAACCGATAGGCAGTCGAACCTATATATGTCATGGCCGTGTCGGTGGGGCATTAGAATACCCATGGCTGTTTCTGTTTATTTAATCTAGTGTGTGACTTCCATATTTAATTTGTAGAAATTCTAATTATTTCCTTCTTCGCTCGCACAGAACTTATATCTTTTCTCAGACTTCTATGATTTTTATTTCATGGGCGTTGGGTAGTTTATGCACCGCACTAGAATAACAACCTTTGTAAAAAGGAGACATAACCGTTCCATACTTTCACCTAACGATTTAATGATAATAAAAGGAAAAAGAAAAGACACTTTTCTAACTGTTACGGACTTTCACCTAACAATTTAATGGAGAAAAGACATTTTCTAACCACTCCATACTTTCACCTAACGATTTAATAATAATAAAAGAAAAGACACTTTTCTAACTGTTACGGACTTTCACCTAACAATTTAACGGAGAAAAGACACTTCTCCAACTGTTACGGACTTTCACCTAAAAGTTGATTGAAAAAGATAAGATATCCCAGAATCTGTTAATTTGGAAGCCTGTCCAAAACATAATTATTTTTATGTATTATTTCCTTTTGTTTAATTAGTTTTCTCCTTTTAACTATTTGTTTTGTTTTTGTTTCAGATTTTTTTACCTAATTAATAAAGCGTCTTCAACGTAATAGTTGTTTTCGTTATGTTAATTTGAGTTTATCTGTCTGCCAACGCACGCTTTCTAAAAGTTGACTGCTAGACGGTATTGTAGGTACCTGAAAGCAAGATTCTGAGGAATAACTGCCGCGAGTTCCAGAATAAGATATAACATGATATAGTGACTTGTCAACTATGAGTTAAATAGAAACCGACTTGAAAACAACAAATATATTCTACTAAAACTTTTAAGAATCCGGTAAAATTCCTTTGGTAAGTTATTTTGGATGTGTCCACTGTAAGGCGGATTAAACCATATATAATATCTACGCGTGTATTTCTTATTATTCTTATATGGAGTACCTATTCCTATTGGATTGGATGTACTAGTGCCTATTCTAATATTTTTAGAAGTTTTATGCCTATAATCGCCCATAGCTATATTATAAGATATAACAAAGGTCAATCACACTCTTTTCTGTATAGGCAGAGTTGCCTCCTTTGCACTCGGACTTCTTGCAAACCATGGCACGTTTTTTTTCGGCTGACCTATTCGGAAATTGAGATCATACTTTCTCAAGTTCTCGTCCGTTGTGACCTTATCAAGCAACCGCTTTCACTTTTCAACTTTAGTGCTTCCTGAGACAAAAGCACTAAATAAAAAGAAGGACGGATTTTTTTTTAATGCGTCCATTTAAATTGCGCGATTAGCAATGAAAATGCTATAGCACGCCCCCTCCCCACACACAAACGACATTCATAGAATCTTAAATATTTTTTTTTGTAATGTAAATATATATTTTCTTGTAATGTAAATATATTTTTTTTGTAATGTAAATATATTTTTTTTGTAATGTAAATATATTTTTTTGTAATGTAAATATATTTTTTTGTAATGTAAATATATTTTTTTGTAATGTAAATATATTTTTTTTGTAATGTAAATATATTTTTTTGTAATGTAAATATATTCTTTTCTGTAATGTAAATATATTTTTTTGTAATGTAAATATATTTTTTTTGTAATGTAAATATATTTTTTTGTAATGTAAATATATTTTTTTTGTAACATAAATATATATTTTTTTGTAATGTAAATATATTTTTTTTGTAATGTAAATATATATTTTTTTGTAATGTAAATATATTTTTTTTGTAATGTAAATATATTTTTTTGTAATGTAAATATATTTTTTTGTAATGTAAATATATTTTTTTGTAATGTAAATATATTTTTTTGTAATGTAAATATATTTTTTTTGTAATATAAATATATATATTTTTTGTAATGTAAATATATAATTGTTTGTAATGTAAATATATATTTTTGTAATGTAAATATATATTTTTGTAATGTAAATATATATTTTTGTAATGTAAATATATATTTTTGTAATGTAAATATATTTTTTTGTAATGTAAATATATATTTTTGTAATGTAAATATATTTTTTTGTAATGTAAATATATTTTTTTTGTAATATAAATATATATATTTTTTGTAATGTAAATATATAATTGTTTGTAATGTAAATATATATTTTTGTAATGTAAATATATATTTTTGTAATGTAAATATATATTTTTGTAATGTAAATATATATTTTTTTTGTAATGTAAATATATTTTTTTGTAATGTAAATATATATTTTTTTGTAATGTAAATATATAATTGTTTGTAATGTAAATATATATTTTTGTAATGTAAATATATTTTTTTGTAATGTAAATATATATTTTTTTTGTAATGTAAATATATTTTTTTGTAATGTAAATATATATTTTTTTTGTAATGTAAATATATATTTTTTTTGTAATCCTAATCCTCCTACAACCACCACCATATCCGTGTTTTCTACCGTGGTCCCAACCTTGGGTCCACATCATAACGTTGTGTTTACTTTTTAAAACGTGTAATCAAACAGAGAAATGTTATTTCCTGCGTTCGCCACGTCAGTCGCCGACATGCATTTAACACCAGTATCTTTTCTCTTTTTGACCACCACGTCGGCCGGCTCTCAATACCCGGCACCAAACACAGCTGGCTCTCGACACATCACGCGTCTTTTCCTTTTTCTTCCTTTCCGATCTTAATCTCTATGTATTTGATCCTGTTACGTCACGCTCAAAATGCTGACGCGGCTACGTTACAAGAAGATATCCAGTTGGCATTTTTCGAAGCATGAAAAAGGTGCATGCTTGCCGTTTCTTGAATTTTATGTTTCTTAGGAAGACGAAATGAACAAATAGATTTCATCGAATTATTTCGATTATCGATTATTGATAGTTATCGAAGATATTCCGACACAAAACCTATCTTAGGACACTGTGAGGCACATAAAGTACTTTCGTGTGAAATTTCATGAAAATCGGTCCAGCCGTTTTCGTGTCCATAGGGAAGGAACGCACACAAACACACACAAAGTTCCTTTTATATAATAGTAGGGATCTAGAAAGAAAGAAAGAGAGAGAGAGAGAGAGAGAGAGAGAGAGAGAGAGAGAGAGGAGAATCGGTGGCGGGAGGGGGAGATTTGAGAAGAGTAAGATATCTCTCATCGGATAAATCGATGGTATCTATGCTGTATTTTCGTTTAGCTTCCAGCCCTCAACAGTAACCCTACCAATCAATCCTCATCATACCGAAGTAGGATTTCTGTCTGGCATACGATTTATTCGAGAGAGATTGGAATTGTTCCAAAAGGTCAATCCGGCAGAAGAAAAAAGAAGAAGAAGAAGAAGAAGAAGAAGAAGTCAGTGATGAGAATCGTGGCGAATGGGACGCTTCGAAAATAGAAATCCCGCCAAGCAACGTTGTAGTATCACGCTTCTCTTCTTTCATCCAGACGGAGGAGGGAATTCAGGGGAGTGGAGAATAAGAGACTCGATGACAAATTAATATTAATTCGAGTCTAATTAGCGTCAAACAGGCGGTGATGTTTGCTTAATATGTGAAAGTCAGTTAGCGCTAATGGCATTTGCGTGGTTTCTATCAAAGAAAGAAAGCAAATTAATGGTCTGTCGTACTAGTCTCAATATTCGACAAAGAAAAAAAAACTATTGCAAATCCGGATGTGATTGTAATAAATATTCATAGTTTTATGATTACCTCCCCTTGTGGAGAACTCTTTAATTTATATTTCTGAACTTTAGAGATAAGGACTATTTATTTATTTGAGGACTGTTATCCTCATCTTCATTGTTGTTGTTTCACCACATTTCGGCCAACTTATCCTCTGGTCTTCTTCGGGTGGTTAGCCGCGATGGGATAGAATTCAAATAAATAAAAATAATATAAAAAACCATTCGGAACGGTTCCAGGTGAGCATTGTCTGAAGATAGCAGTTTCAAACCTACCCAAAGGCAGGCCAGAGGATTAATTTATCAAAAACGGGATAAACAACGACAACTATGGAAAGCAGTAATTACTGGGAATACAGTTAAGAAACTTAGCATTCCTATCGCGTCGCTGTTAACCACCTGAGGAATACCACCACTGCACATTAAGATGGATGATTTTGTATTCAGATTCTTCCGACTACTTACTGTACTTGTAGCGGTGTTCACCCGGGGTGGGTTGGGCCGGCTCCAATGGTATCTACTACTGACGATCAGCAGCAGAGTCATTGACATGATCTACCCATTCGCAATTCCAACTTTGGACACCAAAAACGCGAGTGTGGCACTATTTCGTAGTGCCCCTGTGTTGCTGTGGTGCCCCCCACTGTGATGAGCACGTATATTTCTGTAAAAAGGGGAAGGGACACTGACAAAGCCTAATATCGTTAACCAGGCAAATCTCTGCCGGCAAACGTGAATGTATTGCCGCTCCCAAGAATAGTTAGGAGTAGCTAAGTTGTTAATTTCGAAGTTAATTGTATCAAATTGTAAGATATTGCAACATATTTTTGTAAAAATAAATAGTTAAGATTTTTGTATATAGTACGACTTGTGTTACGTTGTGTGATCTGCCTAAAACGTCTTAAACGCTTTAAATGCCTTAAATGCCTTAAACGCCTTAAACACCTTACATGCCTTAAATGCCTTACACGCCTTAAACACTTTAAACGCCTTAAACGCCTTAAACGCCTTAAATGCCTTAAATGCCTTAAATGCCTTAAACGACTTAAACGCCTTAAATGCCTTAAATGCCTTAAACGCTTTAAATGGCTTAAATGCCTAAAACACCTTAAATGCCTTAAACGCCTGAAATGCCTTAAACGCTTTAAATGCCTTACACACTTTAAATGCCTTAAACGCGTTAAATGCCTTAAACGCATTAAACGCGTTAAATGGGTTAAACGGCTGAAATGCCTTAAATGCCTTATATGCCTTAAACACCTTAAATGCCTTAAATGCCTTAAATGCCTTAAACACTTCAATTGCCTTAAACACATTAAATGCCTTAAACACCTTAAATGCCTTAAATGCCTTAAATGCCTTAAATACCGTAAACACCTTAAATGTCTTAAACACCTTAAATGCCTAAAACGCTTTAAATGCCTTAAATACCTTAAATGCCTTAAACACCTTAAACACATTAAACGCCTTAAAGTCCTTAAATGCCTTACACACCTTAAATGCCTTAAACGCTTTAAATGCCTTAAACACCTTAAATGCCTTAAACGCCTTAAACACCTTAAATGCCTTTAACACCTTAAATGCCTTAAACACCTTAAACACCTTAAATACCTTAAATACCTTAAACGCCTTAAATGCCTTAAATGCCAGAAACACCTTTAATGCCTTAAACGCCTTTAATTCCGTAAACACCTTAAACGCCTTAAACACCTTAAATGCCTTAAACACCTTAAACACCTTAAACGCCTTAAATACCTTAAAACGCCTTAAATACTTTAAACGCCTTAAATGCCTTAAACGCCTTAAATGCCTTAAATGCCTTAAAAACCTTAAACGTCTTAAATGCCTTAAATGCCTTAAATTCCTTCAACACCTTAAATGACTTAAATGCCTTAAACGCTTTAAATGCCTTAAACACCATAGATGCCTTAAAGGCCTTAAACGCCTTAAACGCTTTAAATGCCTTAAACGCCTTAAATGCCTTAAATGCCTTAAATGCCTTAAACGTTTTACATGCCTAAAACGCGTTAAACGCGTTAAACAGCTTAAATGCCTTAAACGCTTTAAACACATTAAATGCCTTAAACACCTTAAATGCCTTAAACGACTTAAATGCCTTAAACGCTTTAAATGCCTTAAACACCTTAAATGTCTTAAACACCTTAAATGCCTTAAACGCCTTAAATTCCTTAAACGCTTTACATGCCTTAAGCACTTTAAATGCCTTAAACGCGTTAAATGCCTTAAACGCGTTAAACGCATTAAATGCGTTAAACGGCTTAAATGCCTTAAATGCCTTAAATGCCTTAAACACCTTAAATGCCTTAAATGCGATAAATGCCTTAAACACCTTAAATGTCTTAAACACCTTAAATTCCTTAAATGCCGTAAATGCCTTACACGCTTTAAATGCCTTAAACACTTTAAATGCCTTAAACGGGTTAAATGCCTTAAACGCGTTAAACGCGATTAACATGTTAAACAGCTTAAATGCCTTTAATGCCTTAAATTGTTTTAAACACCTTAAATGCCTTAAATGCCTTAAATGCCTTAAACACTTTAAATGCCTTAAAAACCTTAAATGCCTTAACCACCTTAAACACCTTAAATGCCTAAAATTCCTTAAATGCCTTAAATGCCTTAAACACCTTAAATGCCTTAAACACCTTAAATGCCTTAAACGCTTTAAATGCCTTAAATACCTTAAATGCCTTAAACACCTTAAACACCTTAAACGCCTAAAAGTCCTTAAATGCCTTAAACACCTTAAATGCCTTAAACGCCTTAAATGCCTTAAACACCTTAAATGCCTTAAACGCCTTAAACACCTTAAATGCCGTAAACAACTTAAATGCCTTAAACACCTTAAACACCTTAAATACCTTAAATACCTTAAACGCCTTAAATGCCTTAAATGCGTTAAACACTTTTAATGCCTTAAACGCCTTAAATGCCGTAAACACCTTAAATGCCTTAAACGCCTTAAACACCTTAAAGGCCTTAAACACCTTAAACACCTTAAATACCTTAAAATGCCTTAAATACCTTAAACGCCTTAAATGTCTTAAATGCCTTAAATGCCTTAAAAACCTTAAACGCCTTAAAAACCGTAAATGCCTTTAATGCCTTAAACACCTTAAATGCCTTAAATGTCTTAAACGACTTAAACGCCTTAAATGCCTTAAACGCCTTAAATGCCTTAAATGCCTTAAAAACCTTAAACGTCTTAAATGCCTTAAATGCCAAAAATTCCTTCAACACCTTAAATGACTTAAATGCCTTAAACGCTTTAAATGCCTTAAACACCATAGATGCCTTAAAGGCCTTAAACGCCTTAAACGCTTTAAATGCCTTAAACGCCTTAAATGCCTTAAATGCCTTAAATGCCTTAAACGCTTTACATGCCTTAAACGCGTTAAACGCGTTAAACAGCTTAAATGCCTTAAACGCGTTAAACGTGTTAAACAGCTTAAATGCCTTAAACGCTTTAAACACATTAAATGCCTTAAACACCTTAAATGCCTTAAACGACTTAAATGCCTTGAACGCTTTAAATGCCTTAAACACCTTAAATGTCTTAAACACCTTAAATGCCTTAAACGCCTTAAATGCCTTAAACGCTTTACATGCCTTAAGCACTTTAAATGCCTTAAACGCGTTAAATGCCTTAAACGCGTTAAACGCATTAAATGCGTTAAACGGCTTAAATGCCTTAAATGCCTTAAATGCCTTAAACACCTTAAATGCCTTAAATGCGATAAATGCCTTAAACACCTTAAATGTCTTAAACACCTTAATTCCTTAAATGCCGTAAATGCCTTACACGCTTTAAATGCCTTAAACACTTTAAATGCCTTAAACGCGTTAAATGCCTTAAACGCGTTAAACGCAGTTAACATGTTAAACAGCTTAAATGCCTTTAATGCCTTAAATTGTTTTAAACACCTTAAATGCCTTAAATGCCTTAAATGCCTTAAACACTTTAAATGCCTTAAAAACCTTAAATGCCTTAACCACCTTAAACACCTTAAATGCCTAAAATTCCTTAAATGCCTTAAATGCCTTAAACACCTTAAATGCCTTAAACACCTTAAATGCCTTAAACGCTTTAAATGCCTTAAATACCTTAAATGCCTTAAACACCTTAATCACCTTAAACGCCTAAAAGTCCTTAAATGCCTTAAACACCTTAAATGCCTTAAACGCCTTAAATGCCTTAAACACCTTAAATGCCTTAAACGCCTTAAACACCTTAAATGCTGTAAACAACTTAAATGCCTTAAACACCTTAAACACCTTAAATACCTTAAATACCTTAAACGCCTTAAACGCCTTTAATGCCGTAAACACCTTAAATGCCTTAAACGCCTTAAACACCTAAAAGGCCTTAAACACCTTAAACACCTTAAATACCTTAAAATGCCTTAAATACCTTAAACGCCTTAAATGTCTTAAATGCCTTAAATGCCTTAAAAACCTTAAACGCCTTAAAAACCGTAAATGCCTTTAATGCCTTAAACACCTTAAATGCCTTAAATGCCTTAAACGACTTAAACGCCTTAAATGCCTTAAACGCTTTAAATGCCTTAAACACCTTAAATGCCTTAAACGCCTTAAATGCCTTAAACCCTTTAAATGCCTTAAACACCTTAAATGCCTTAATCACCTTAAATGCCTTAAACACCTTAAATGCTTTAAATGCCTTAAACCCTTTAAATACCTTCAACGCGTTAAACGCGTAAAACGCGTTAAACAGCTTAAATGCCATAAATGCCTTAAACGCTTTAAATGCCTTAAACACCTTAAATGCCTTAAACACCTTAAACACCTTAAACGCCTTAAAGTCCTTAAATACCTTAAACACCTTAAATGCCTTAAACGCCTTAAATGCCTTAAACACCTTAAATGCCTTAAACGCCTTAAATGCCTTAAACACCTTAAATACCTTGAATTCCTTAAACGCCTTATATGCATTAAATGCCTTAAATGCCTTAAACACCTTTAATGCCTTAAACGCCTTAAATGCCTTAAACACCTGAAACGCCTTAAATGCCTTAAACCCCTTAAATGCCTTAAATGCCTTAAACACCTTAAATGCCTTAAACATCTTAAACACCTTAAACGCCTTAAATACCTTAAAACGCCTTAAATACCTTAAACACCTTAAATGCCTTAAACGCCTAAAATTCCTTAAATGCCTTAAATGCCTTAAAAACCTTAAACGCCTTAAACACCTTAAATGCCTTAAACGCCGTAAACACATTAAATGCCTTTAATGCCTTAAACTACTTTATCGCCCTAAATGCCTTAAATGCCTTAAACGCTTTAAATGCCTTAAATGCCTTAAACATCTTAAATGCCTTAAACGCCTTAAACGCCTTAAATGCCTTAAACGCTTTTAATGCCTTAAACACCTTATATGTCTTAAACACCTTAAATGCCTTAAACCCCTTAAATGTCTTAAATGCCTTAAATGCCTTAAATGCTTTAAATGCCTTAAACACTTTAAATGCCTTAAACGCGTTAATCGCGTTAAACGCGTTAAACGCGTTAAATGGGTTAAACGGCTGAAATGCCTTAAATGCCTTATATGCCTTAAACACCTTAAATGCCTTAAATGCCTTAAATGCCTTAAACACGTTAAATGCCTTCAACACCTTAAATGCCTTAAATGCCTTAAATGCCTTAAATGCCTTAAACACCTTAAATGCCTTAAATGCCTTAAATGCCTTAAACGACTTAAACGCCTTAAATGCCTTAAATGCCTTAAACGCTTTAAATGGCTTAAATGCCTAAAACACCTTAAATGCCTTAAACGCCTTAAATGCCTTAAATGCTTTAAATGCCTTAAACACTTTAAATGCCTTAAACGCATTAAATGCCTTAAACGCATTAAACGCGTTAAATGGGTTAAACGGCTGAAATGCCTTAAATGCCTTATATGCCTTAAACACCTTAAATGCCTTAAATGCCTTAAATGCTTTAAACACTTTAAATGCCTTAAACACCTTAAATGCCTTAAACACCTTAAATGCCTTAAATGCCTTAAATGCCTTAAACGCTTTAAATGCCTTAAATACCTTAAATGCCTTAAACACCTTAAACACCTTAAACGCCTTAAAGTCCTTAAATGCCTTAAACACCTTAAATGCCTTAAACACTTTAAATGCCTTAAAAACCGTAAATGCCTTTAATGCCTTAAACACCTTAAATGCCTTAAATGTCTTAAACGACTTAAACGCCTTAAATGCCTTAAACGCCTTAAATGCCTTAAATGCCTTAAAAACCTTAAACGTCTTAAATGCCTTAAATGCCAAAAATTCCTTCAACACCTTAAATGACTTAAATGCCTTAAACGCTTTAAATGCCTTAAACACCATAGATGCCTTAAAGGCCTTAAACGCCTTAAACGCTTTAAATGCCTTAAACGCCTTAAATGCCTTAAATGCCTTAAATGCCTTAAACGCTTTACATGCCTTAAACGCGTTAAACGCGTTAAACAGCTTAAATGCCTTAAACGCTTTAAACACATTAAATGCCTTAAACACCTTAAATGCCTTAAACGACTTAAATGCCTTGAACGCTTTAAATGCCTTAAACACCTTAAATGTCTTAAACACCTTAAATGCCTTAAACGCCTTAAATGCCTTAAACGCTTTACATGCCTTAAGCACTTTAAATGCCTTAAACGCGTTAAATGCCTTAAACGCGTTAAACGCATTAAATGCGTTAAACGGCTTAAATGCCTTAAATGCCTTAAATGCCTTAAACACCTTAAATGCCTTAAATGCGATAAATGCCTTAAACACCTTAAATGTCTTAAACACCTTAATTCCTTAAATGCCGTAAATGCCTTACACGCTTTAAATGCCTTAAACACTTTAAATGCCTTAAACGCGTTAAATGCCTTAAACGCGTTAAACGCAGTTAACATGTTAAACAGCTTAAATGCCTTTAATGCCTTAAATTGTTTTAAACACCTTAAATGCCTTAAATGCCTTAAATGCCTTAAACACTTTAAATGCCTTAAAAACCTTAAATGCCTTAACCACCTTAAACACCTTAAATGCCTAAAATTCCTTAAATGCCTTAAATGCCTTAAACACCTTAAATGCCTTAAACACCTTAAATGCCTTAAACGCTTTAAATGCCTTAAATACCTTAAATGCCTTAAACACCTTAATCACCTTAAACGCCTAAAAGTCCTTAAATGCCTTAAACACCTTAAATGCCTTAAACGCCTTAAATGCCTTAAACACCTTAAATGCCTTAAACGCCTTAAACACCTTAAATGCTGTAAACAACTTAAATGCCTTAAACACCTTAAACACCTTAAATACCTTAAATACCTTAAACGCCTTTAATGCCGTAAACACCTTAAATGCCTTAAACGCCTTAAACACCTAAAAGGCCTTAAACACCTTAAACACCTTAAATACCTTAAAATGCCTTAAATACCTTAAACGCCTTAAATGTCTTAAATGCCTTAAATGCCTTAAAAACCTTAAACGCCTTAAAAACCGTAAATGCCTTTAATGCCTTAAACACCTTAAATGCCTTAAATGCCTTAAACGACTTAAACGCCTTAAATGCCTTAAACGCTTTAAATGCCTTAAACACCTTAAATGCCTTAAACGCCTTAAATGCCTTAAACCCTTTAAATGCCTTAAACACCTTAAATGCCTTAATCACCTTAAATGCCTTAAACACCTTAAATGCTTTAAATGCCTTAAACCCTTTAAATACCTTCAACGCGTTAAACGCGTAAAACGCGTTAAACAGCTTAAATGCCATAAATGCCTTAAACGCTTTAAATGCCTTAAACACCTTAAATGCCTTAAACACCTTAAACACCTTAAACGCCTTAAAGTCCTTAAATACCTTAAACACCTTAAATGCCTTAAACGCCTTAAATGCCTTAAACACCTTAAATGCCTTAAACGCCTTAAATGCCTTAAACACCTTAAATACCTTGAATTCCTTAAACGCCTTATATGCATTAAATGCCTTAAATGCCTTAAACACCTTTAATGCCTTAAACGCCTTAAATGCCTTAAACACCTGAAACGCCTTAAATGCCTTAAACCCCTTAAATGCCTTAAATGCCTTAAACACCTTAAATGCCTTAAACATCTTAAACACCTTAAACGCCTTAAATACCTTAAAACGCCTTAAATACCTTAAACACCTTAAATGCCTTAAACGCCTAAAATTCCTTAAATGCCTTAAATGCCTTAAAAACCTTAAACGCCTTAAACACCTTAAATGCCTTAAACGCCGTAAACACATTAAATGCCTTTAATGCCTTAAACTACTTTATCGCCCTAAATGCCTTAAATGCCTTAAACGCTTTAAATGCCTTAAATGCCTTAAACATCTTAAATGCCTTAAACGCCTTAAACGCCTTAAATGCCTTAAACGCTTTTAATGCCTTAAACACCTTATATGTCTTAAACACCTTAAATGCCTTAAACCCCTTAAATGTCTTAAATGCCTTAAATGCCTTAAATGCTTTAAATGCCTTAAACACTTTAAATGCCTTAAACGCGTTAATCGCGTTAAACGCGTTAAACGCGTTAAATGGGTTAAACGGCTGAAATGCCTTAAATGCCTTATATGCCTTAAACACCTTAAATGCCTTAAATGCCTTAAATGCCTTAAACACGTTAAATGCCTTCAACACCTTAAATGCCTTAAATGCCTTAAATGCCTTAAATGCCTTAAACACCTTAAATGCCTTAAATGCCTTAAATGCCTTAAACGACTTAAACGCCTTAAATGCCTTAAATGCCTTAAACGCTTTAAATGGCTTAAATGCCTAAAACACCTTAAATGCCTTAAACGCCTTAAATGCCTTAAATGCTTTTAATGCCTTAAACACTTTAAATGCCTTAAACGCATTAAATGCCTTAAACGCATTAAACGCGTTAAATGGGTTAAACGGCTGAAATGCCTTAAATGCCTTATATGCCTTAAACACCTTAAATGCCTTAAATGCCTTAAATGCTTTAAACACTTTAAATGCCTTAAACACCTTAAATGCCTTAAACACCTTAAATGCCTTAAATGCCTTAAATGCCTTAAACGCTTTAAATGCCTTAAATACCTTAAATGCCTTAAACACCTTAAACACCTTAAACGCCTTAAAGTCCTTAAATGCCTTAAACACCTTAAATGCCTTAAACACTTTAAATGCCTTAAACACCTTAAATGCCTTAAACGCCTTAAACACCTTAAATGCCTTAAACACCTTAAATGCCTTAAACACCTTAAACACCTTAAATACCTTAAATACCTAAAACGCCTTAAATGCCTTAAATGCCTTAAACACCTTTAATGCCTTAAACGCCTTAAATGCCGTAAACACCTTAAATGCCTTAAACGCCTTAAACACTTTAAATGCCTTAAACACCGTTAACACCTTAAACGCCTTAAATACCTTAAAACGCCTTAAATACTTTAAACGCCTTAAATGCCTTAAATGCCTTAAAAACCTTAAACGTCTTAAATGCCTTAAATGCCTTAAACGCCTTCAACACCTTAAATGCCTTAAACACCTTAAATGCTTTAAATGCCTTAAATGCGTTAAACGCGTAAAATGCGTTAAACAGCTTAAATGCCATAAATGCCTTAAACGCTTTAAATGCCTTAAACACCTTAAACACCTTAAACGCCTTAAAGTCCTTAAATGCCTTAAACACTTTAAATGCCTTAAACGCCTTAAATGCCTTAAACGCCTTAAATGCCTTAAAGACCTTAAATACCTTAAATGCCTTAAACGCCTTATATGCATTAAATGCCTTAAATGCCTTAAACACCTTTAATGCCTTAAACGCCTTAAATGCCTTAAACACCTTAAACGCCTTAAAAGCCTTAAACCCCTTAAATGCCTTAAATGCCTTAAACACCTTAAATGCCTTAAACATCTTAAACACCTTAAACGCCTTAAATACCTTAAAACGCCTTAAATACCTTAAACGCCTTAAATGCCCTAAACGCCTACAATGCCTTAAATGCCTTAAATGCCTTAAAAACCTTAAACGCCTTAAACACCTTAAATGCCTTAAACGCCGTAAACACATTAAATGTCTTTAATACCTTATACTACTTTAACGCCTTAAATGCCTTAAATGCCTTAAACATCTTAAATGCCTTAAATGCCTTAAACATCTTAAATGCTTTAAACGCCTTAAACGCCTTAAATGCCTTAAACGCTTTTAATGCCTTAAAAACCTTAAATGTCTTAAACACCTTAAATGCCTTAAATGCCTTAAACACCTTAAATTCCTTAAATGCCTTAAATGCCTTAAATGTCTTAAACATCTTAAATGCTTTAAATGCCTTAAATGCGGTAAACGCTTTAAATGCCTTAAACACCTTAAATGCCTTAAACGCCTTAAACACCTTAAACACCTTAAACACCTTAAAGTCCTTAAATGCCTTAAACACCTTAAATGCCTTAAACGCCTTAAATGCCTTAAACACCTTAAATTCCAATTTAAATGTCAAGGCAGGATAGAGTGTTTTTAGCAGCTCCTGCCCAGATGTGGCGACAGTACTCCATCCTTGGATGTACTTGGCTTTTATATAAATAGAGAATTGCATCAGCAGTGAGATATCTGCTGGAGCGGTAGGAGCATCCTACCATTTTTCCAGCGACCTTGGCAATAGACTTGATGTACGTGTTCCATTTCAGGTCTTGTGTTGCGTAAACGCCTGAAATGCCTTAAATGCCGAAACGGTGCCTGCAGCGATTCCAGCCAGGGGGACTTCAACATGAAGACGTATTCATCATAGAATTAAGAAACCAACGCAAGAAAATCCACACGAGAACCGAATACGAGTTTCTTGTCTGTTGGTTACCTTGGCGCTTTTTTTAAAATTCCATTTTCACCCAAAACAAGGCACAGTGCCACTTTCATGTAGGGGGCTACTATCGGGGCCATAAGTTGCAGGGATGCTATGTAGGGAGTTAAGCAGCAAGATGTCTGTTCACATTATAGTTGAACTTCTGCATGTCAGTACAGTTGGAAAAGCAGGAACCCGGAAGGGAGTTCCGAAATCTGGGGAAGAAACTATTAGAGTAGAAGGTCTTCTTACATCTAGGGATCTCAACTGTGAAGGGGTGGGATTTTGCTGCTTGTCGGGTTTATCGGGGGTATTTACGTTGAGGGGGTGCAAAGGCTTGAAGTTCGTCAGAGCATCCACCATTAAAATATTTGTAGAACAGGCAGAGTGATGCAACATTTCGTCGATGGAATAGAGACTGAAGCTCGGACGACGTACATGCAGTATAAATATTTATAGGCAAATAGTATTTTTTTTTGTTTTTAAAGTTTTCTATTTTGTTATATTGCCGAGATTTCTACCTTGTTAAATAATGGCGTCGAAAACACAGAAGCTGAATTTGTTTTCGTCGTAGAACGAAATCTAATATCAAGTAGGAATAAGATGTCGGTGATTGGACTGAACGGACATTCTTTACATCTGAAACTAGAAAGGTCCACCTGATCAAATACTTTTTGTTCAAGATGCGCCGACGTCGGGACACAAACCACTCGAGGACATGGCCAAGAGGTACGAAAGAGGATGTAAAAGTTACGTTCTGCTTAATTTTTATAAACCCCTAAAAAGTGCTGATGTACTTTAAAATTGAACATTGACACACAATATAAACAGATTCTCCTCCCCCACATAACAGTTTCCTTTATTTTATTCTTTTAGTCCTTGTAGCCTTTCCGGGTCACTGGCAACCAGATGTGAACCCCCAGCAATCCCTAATGGGGATCTCCTTGTCACATATGCGTTGTGCTCGTTCTTCCCAGGGAATTCTTCGTAAGATCTCTCGGCACAGTAGGACTCGTTGATAGGTTTAGTCGGAGTCGATCTCACCTTTGGGTCGATATGCCGCTGTCACGCTGTAAGAAAGTAGATTTTCATGCACGAAAAAGAAAGGCAGACTCAGATATCTCTATTCTACTTGGTTAATTCAAGTTAGATATACAAAATATGATATACACTTATATACAATTGTTCAGTTGTTGATTTTCCACAAACACTATTGAGTCCCAATTAGATTTAATTACTTTCAGTTTCTGCGGTCGTGATAGGAAGAGAGGGGTGGTGACGACTCTTCGATTAAGATTAGATTCGCTCAGAACTCAGCTCAAACTCTCAGCTTGGTCTCAATCTATCTGCCAATTTTTGCAGGGGTACCCGTTTATGTAATGAGGTGATGGGGTAGGTCGGGCTGCCGCCTATACCAATCACCGCTGGTTACGTCATCTTAGGGGAATTCCCGATGTGCCTGCTATCTGCCGATTTCTCAGGCCCTCAAAAGGTCAAGCTCATAACCTCAGTTTCCATTACCTATTCTCAAGGTGACATATGTTGCCAGTTTTCCACCAAACAATAAAATTTATATGTCGGTTTAATAAAACTAATAAAATTCATAACAGAAACAGCAGGGTCAGCTGCTGTTGCCCAGGCATACAATAATACTTAATAAATAATACAAGCATAGTTGCCTGGCTTCTTCAGAGTTTCGGGAATCTTAACCTCTTCCAAATGGTGAGCCCTATCGCTCCTTGGGACGATTATTTCACATCCTCACATTTCATGAGCGATGTTTCTGACAAAGGGGAATAATTGCTGTTTTCTGGGTCAGAATTCATCTCTCAAGCACTTATGGTTGGCCTGTTTCTGATCTTTAGGAAATATATTTTAACTTCTTACATCAAGTGGCTTCATGTCTTGTCTGGAGCGATATTCACAGAAAAAAAAGAAAGAACGATTTTAAGACGTTCAAACTTTTTCGCATAAAAATAGGTGACATTCCTGTTTCGTTTTTATGAAAGAAAAATTCTTTGTGTCTTACGGTTTCACTTTGGATTCACGTCTAACAACTTTTCGCAAATCGCACAAAAAAAAAACCCACATTAAAAAACTAAAATAAAAATCACTATTTTCCCTCGCTTATTCAAACAGTCAGATTAGCAAGTTTTATGCGAAGAGTGGGAAATCTTTTCGAATGTTTCCATTCGATGGATTATGAAGCCCATAGTCCCGCACTGCAACAGAAAGACTCCACCCAGAAAAAAAAGTTGATAATCCTGGCTTTTATTAACTTTCCAACCACATTTATTTGCTCCAATGTTTAAACATGGCGACTCGTCTTTCGCGAATCTTTTTTTTAAAGCAAGCAAACAAGACAAACCAGTATTTGATTAAGTAAATAAAAATAAATATGAATAAATAATATAAATAAGAGATCTATAAATCACTAGTAAGACGCCCGGCATTGCCCGGTCGTAAAATACGCTTAAATATATTTTGATTAATGCAGATTTCGTATTTATTATTATATTATATTAGGCCCAATATATAGTAATGATTTAAAAAGTAAAAAAAAAAAAAAAAAAATGATGAAAGTTATAGCCCGTTTACTTAGAATGATCGCTTACTACCTTTGTGTGAAATTTGTAAAAGATAGTCTCAGCCATTTCGGAACCTATGAGGAAAGACACACACAAAGTGACTTTTATATAATAGTAAAGATAGAGATAGAGATAGATTATCTCCCCTTCTTTATTTTTTGGTTTTCTTTTTGTTTTTTCGACTTTCAGCGTTTGTTGTTCTTTTTTTTTGTTTCTTCGACTATTACTGCTACTACTACTTTCAACGTTTCGTCTTTATCTTCTATTCTAAATATTTTGAACGTTTTTTTTTTTTACAAGGAAGTCACCACTTATCAAGGCCCGGAGGCCACTCGGGGATAAGGGTTATTGCGTGTACAGTAATCATTGGGATAATATCGTAGTAATCGTTAGTAATGGAGATCTGACAAAGTGTCTTACTTAAGGAGGCGGTTTATCAGGAATTTGTTTATGTTGGACTTGAAGACATTCAAGTTGTAGTCAGGTGGGAAATAGGCAAACGGACTTCTAAGAAAGAAGCTTTGTTCATGGAATCTACGTTTTGATTTAGGCACAGATAAAGAGTGGGGAAAATTATTGACAGTGGTTTCAGCTAGACGGGTGTTTTTCGTGAGAGATTGGCGAGGGAGGACCAGAGATTGGAGCTCAGACGAGCATTTCCCATGGAAATATCGATAAAACAAAGAAAGTTTTCTTTTTTATTTTTTCTTCTTCCACTAGTACTTTAGACGTTTCTTCTTTTTCACTACTACTACTACTAATACTACTACTACTACTACTACTACTTGTGTACATTCGCCGTTCAAAAAAAATGACAGAAATAATTATGCTTCGCCAGTGTTGGCACTAACGTTCATATAAAACGAAGCCACGTTTGATACAAGTAGAGATCGGCTATCACGGGCATCCGTCTGTATAACTAGACAATAAAAAAAGGTCTATAATTTTTTGAAGAAGGTCGTATTTCGATCGAAACAATAATCTGTAATGGGTTTTTAAATTTTCGCATTCTCTTTTCGTTTTTATAAAAGAAAAAGTTTTTTGTATTTTATCGTTTGATTTCATTTTATTTATTTATTTTTTTCACAAATGGCACACAAAATGATAATAATAATAATAATAATAACAACAACAACAACAACAACAACAACAAAACGCCATTCTCCTTCTTGCTTGGTCAAACAGTTGGATTAGCAAGTTTAATACGAAAAGTGGAAACTCTTTTCGAATGTTTCTATGCAAAAGAAAGACTTCACCCCTCAAAGTGGATTATCTTGGCTTTTGTTAACTTTTCGATCGCATTTATTTGCACCAATGTTTAAACATGGCGACTCGTCCTTCGCGAATTGCTTTTAAAGCAAGCAAACTAGACAAACCAGTATTTGATTAAATATAAAATATATAAATAAATAAATAAATAAATAAAAAAGAAATGTATAAATAAACTAGATGTATCCGTGACCCGTTGGATCACTCGTTAAAAATATTGCAAAAAATATTTCACGTGAATTTAATTTCCGGGAAACTCTTAATATTTCTTTTGTACCCATAGACATGTAAATATAAACATAAGAATGTTTTTATAATCTTGAAAAAAATAAAATAATAAATAAAATAAAATAAATAAATAAATAAATAAATAGAACCTGAGCCAAAAATAAAAAAATAAAAAAATGGGATTATTTTTGCTAACGACTTATAGACAGCATTGTAAAAAAAAAATGAATAAAAAAAAAAACTGACAATGTGATGAAATTATCAAAAGCTAAGTGTCAAAACTTGCTACGCAACAGTCTGTCGTGAAACTCGCAACTCTGCTGCCAAAACTTGTAACGTTGGTGTCAAAACTTGCTACTCCAAAACTCAACAGTCTGTCGTAAAACTCGCAACTCTGCTGCCAAAACTTGCAACGTCGGTGTCAAAACTTACTACTCCAACATCCAGATTCAAACTCAAGTCAAGAGTTATCTGTCCAACCTTACTATTCCAAAGCTCGACAGTAAAAACCCTGTAGCGGTCCAGCAAAGTCTATATGTATCTTAGACTATGGCTGTTTGGATTTGGGCCAGAGTTTCTGAGTAGTGCGTTTGCTGATGCATGCGATCACAACAGTGTTTATCTATTGAACTTTTTTCCATGTATTTAAATTTTGTATTGAGAGTCAGGTGGGAAACAGGCAAACGGAAGAGAGTTCCACAGGCGTGCACTTCTAAGAAAGAAGCTTTGTTCATGGAATCTACGTTTTGATTTAGGCACAGATAAAGAGTGGGAAAATTATTGACAGTGGTTTTTCTTTTTTATTCACTTTTTTGTTTTTACTTCGGCCGAAGTTCTCAGAAACCAAGGGACTCAATACCTGACGCTTAACACTTGAACTCTATATGAGATACATAGATATTCGAATGTTCCATTAAAGTTCTTTATCTCTCAAACAATGAGTTAGTAAAGAAATTGAGAACATAATTTTCCTCTCCCCAATTAACCATTTTTACATGTTGTAGTATATCGTTTTGGTCTCTTGGTTTTACTGTATTTCAGGACAAGAATTTATCTAGTCTAGTGGAGTATCCATCTTTCATACTGTTACTATATATGCAACGTCATTTGAAGAAGATGCACCATTCCTTGTATAAAGCACTATGGGTTAGACATACCTACGGGATCTTTTTAGGGCAGCGACTACCATGTTATTTGGATTTTAAAAAAATTACATTTTTACCCCAAACAAGGCACATTTCCAGCTTTGATGTAGGAAGCTACTATCAGGGATATAATCTATATGGGTACTATGTGGGGAGTTGGGCAGCAAGATGTCGGTTCACGTTACACTTGAACTTCTGCATGTCAGTACAGTTGGGGAAGTAGGAACTCGAAAGGGAATTCCAGAGTCTTGCGGTTCTGGGGAAGAAACTACTAGAGTAGAAGGGTCTCTTACATCTAGGGATCTCTACTGAGAAGGGGTGGGATTTAGCTGCTTGTCGGGTTTGTCGAGGGTATTTACGTCGAGGGGATACGAGTGCTTGCAGTTCGTCAGAGCATTCACTGTTAAAGTACTTGTAGAACAGGCAAAGGGATGCTATATTCCGTCGATGGGACAGAGGCTGAAAGTTAGATGATAGTTCAGGACCTCCCAGGTTGGAGACTCTATTTAATAAGTGTTTACTTGTAAAGTAAAAATATCCTCATGCCAAGTTGTTAAAAGAATGGACAACACAAATTTAAAAAAAAAAATTGTTTAAAAATAGGTTAGATATTAAACAAGTAGAATTGAGGATTCTTTGTTTGCCAAAGTGTGTTTGAACAGACATATGTAAATCCACGTGAAAGTTAGTCACGTTGGGAAACACTCTTCTGACATAATGTCTAGTAGGCATTCAAGTTCTCTTCTTAATCGAATACAGTTTCAAATGTCATACAAACGACAATAATGTGAACGACGCTTTGATCGATTAAGGATCAATTTAAATATGTTATATTATATCTTTCTTGTGCTCTCTTGGCCTCGCTGAATCCATCTAATCTGGTTGAGTATCCAACTTCGTGCTATTACTGAGTTAGTAAAGAAGTTGGAAACATCATTTCACTCTCCCCAATTTACCTTTTAATATATTATAGCTTTCGTTTTTGGTCTCTTGGTTTCACTGGATTCCAGGACAAGAATTTATCTAGTCTGGTGGAGTATCCAGCTTTGTGTTATTACTTGAAGCCCGCAAAAGCTAATAGAAATGAGATCTTATTTCTTCTAGGGAAAAGTATCCTCCCGCCAGGCTGTTCTGGCAAACCCCTGTACAGAAAGACCTTAGACCATCGAGGATAATACCTAGAAGGCATTCAAGTTCTCTCCAGTAGACATAATTTTTCTCCAGTAATGGAAATTTTTGTGTTCTTTTTTTTTTTGTCTCACCACGTTTCTGACCAACTAATCCTCTGGCCTGCTTTGGGCAGGATTGAAACCGTTATCTTCAGACAATGCTCACCTCGAACCGTAGCGACTCAACGCCTTTATCCACTGCGCCACGATCCCTAACAACGAATGGAAGGCAGTAATTACCGGGGATACAGTTACTCGACCCATCATTCCTAACCGTGTTTTGACAGCAGAGTTGCGAGTTTTGACATCTGTTTGCGAGTTTTGACATCTGTTTGCGAGTTTTGACATCTGTTTGCGAGTTTTGACACCAATGTTACTAGTTTTGACAGAAGAGTTGCGATTTTTGATCGTGGCAGATTGTTTCTCCAAATAGCCAGGGTTGCTAAGATGTAAGAAAACCCACTACAGTAGTAACCGTTAATTTCCAACATGAGCTGTTCGCTCGTTTTGATGAGGGTGATTGACTTGTTAGTGACAATGTCACCCAACTCACTTCTTCAGAGTTCAAAGAGTTCTGCGAGACGTGCTAAATAGAACATATCGCAAAACTCCAATATCATTCTAGGAGCAAGGAAAAGTCTCTACAACAGTTTCTTCAAGTTTATCGGATTACGGCAAATCCTAACACGCCAGCAGCATGATCACCAGCGGAAATTCAGTCTATGGTCCCCCCTCGCCAAAACTTTCACAAGAAACACTCGTCTAGCTGAAAACACTATCAATAATTCCCCCACTCTTTATCTGTGCCTAAACCTAAACGTAGATTCCATGAACAAAGCTTCTTTCTTAGAACTGCACGCCTGTGGAATTGTCTTCCGTTTTCCTGCTTTCCGGCTGACTACAATATGATTGTGTTCAAGTCTAACGTAAATAAGTTCTTGATGAGCCGTTCCATATAAGTTAACAAATTTACCGAATTTTCATTACTAATGATTACTATATTGTCCAATTTCTACTGTACACTCTTTAATCCTTATCCTTGAGTGGTCTCCTTGGAAATGGATCAAATTTTTTTTAATTCGATTTGAGCCCAAAACAATTAACGTTAAGGGGTCAAAGTTGGGGTCAAAGGAAAAAAATGACTTCTGCGGTCTCTACTAAATACATCAGCCAACTTTTAGTCTAAACATTTGACATTTTACATAAAGTGTATTCAGACATAGGGCAAGCTTTTTAATCGGTTTTTGGCCGAAAATTTGGCTGCCAAGAGGTCAAAGTTCAAAAGATTTTACCTTTGCGGTCTCTACCAAACTATTCAGTCAATTTTGGGTCTAAACATTTGAAATTTTACATAAAGGGTATTCAAACATGCAGCAAGTTTTTTAATCAGTTTTTGGGCGAAAATCTGGCTGCCAAGAGGTCAAAGTTGAAAGAGTTGACCTTTGCAGACTCTACCAAACTCCTCCGCCAATTTTGGGTTTAAACACTTGAAATTTTAGATGTAGGTTACTTGGACAGGAACCAAACTTTTAATACATATATATATATATATATATATATATATATATATATATATATATATATATATATATATATGTATATACACACATGTATGCATATATATATGTGTGTGTGTGTGTGTGTGTGTGCAAACAAATGACCTGTTGGAAAGGACCAATGTAGTTTACAAATTTAGCTGCCCAATAGGAGAGTGTATCTCCAATTTTAGTAGCTACATTGGTTCAACAACTAAATCATTGTTGCGAAGATTGGCTCTCCACCTCTCTGACTCTAGCCCATATCACAACATTTGAAGGGACATGGCTGCCAACATTCGGAATTTCGAAGAATTATGGTAGAAAATACAAGCGTATTGCAGAGTGAGAGAAATGTAAATAGGCTAAGAACACTCAATTATATTTCATCTTTTATTTATACCAATCCTTTAATTTATAAAGCTCGATGTAATTACGGAGCATATAATAAATAAATAACAAAATGCCTATATTCCAAATTTCAAGATGTTGTCCATCTTACCATTTATTCCTTTAAGAAGATATGCAAATTTTCATTCACTTAATTATTCTTTCAACCAATAAATTTATTTTGCGCTTAACTCACCAGAAGAAAAAGCAACTATCAATTTTAAAGGAAAATAAATGCATATGGGCATGACTACAAATTTTGAAATAGGGCGAGAAGTTGCAATTACATTTTTCCATTTTATTAAGCCATCTTTCCCATCTTGCCCATATCCAGAAGTTAAGGGCAAAAAAAAAAAAAAATAATAATTGACGTAATAATTAAATGAATGATTTTGCGTTACGAAACAGGTTCTGTCAAGAATCGTGCATATTAACTTGCTAAAAGTAATAAATGGTAAGATGGTCAGCATCTTTAAATTTTTAATATAGATTTTTTCACTTATTTACACACACACACACACACACACACACACACACACACACACACACACACATATATATATATATATATGGATAAAATTCAATAAAAATATGTTTATATCTTTTCTGTATTTATTTCCTATTTGTTGACATGTAGGAATACAAAAGTGTTTCGATAAAAAACCGAAAACGTTTCTTTCAAGAGCACATGATTTCGACCGATCCTTCGGTCTTCTTCAGTCACACACACACACACACACACACACACACACACACACACACACACACACACACACACACACACACATATATATATATTAAAGTTGGCACGATTAATCGGAACTGAAAATCGAAAAAAGCGGATCTCTTTGGGGTAACGGAATTACACGTTAGATCATCATTTTGGGTTTTCTGGTCCGCACTGAAGACTTAATCGATTACCATTTACCTTCTTGGATATGTTGATGCATCGTATTTTGTTGACTTTATAAAATTTGTACTGCATTTGTTTAATCTTTACTTTTTTTTTACGAGCAGTTCAGCCCGGCTTTGCTTGGGGCCTATGTACTGTTCATAACTTTACGTGCATATGTATATATTAAAAAGTGTGCATATGTACAGTAATGCCTTTCTATATAATAAACTTCCTTAACTACTATAGATCAAAGTAAGTAGAGACTGCAGAGGCAAAAATATTTTTAAACTTTGACCCTAATTTTGACCCTTCGACATTTATTGTTTTGAGCTCAAATCAAATTACAATGTTTGAGCTATATTTAGGTAACCTACATGTAAAATTTCAAATGTTTAGGTCCAAAATTGGCGGAGGAGTTTGGTAGAGTTTGTAAAGGTCAACTATTTTAACCTTGACCTCTTGGCAGCGGAACGTTTGCCCCAAAACTGATTAAAAAGCCTGCTGTATGTGTGAGTACCCTTTTATGTAAAATTACAAATGTTTAGACTAAAAATTGCTTAATAGTTTGCTAGACACCGCAAATATAAAATCCTTTGAACTTTGGCAGCCAAATTTTTGTGCCGATTTTCAAATGCCTAAAACGATTCCTTTAACTGTTTTTTAATTTGTTGATGTTTAAAATTGAAATTAACAACTCTGTAGCAAAACAGTTAGAGATTTAAAAAATAATCGAAATTGGTAATTTATCGGAATCGGGAATTTAAAACAGAATCGGTAATAGTATCGGAATCGATAAAAAATTTGGAATTGTCCCATCACTTATATATATATATATATATATATATATATATATATATATATATATATATATATATGTGTGTGTGTGTGTGTGTGTGTGTGAACTTAATCTCATTGTTTATTAAAAAGTCGAAGCAAACTGCGAAGTAGATTTGGAATCTAATTTGTGGAGATGTTCTGCTAATTGAAGTGAAAATTAATATCATTGACCACCAGTGGTGGTCAGCCAATATCGTATTACCCTGGCGTCATTTCTTTTTTGCATGCGAACTGATAATTGTATCAGGGTCTGAACCGGCCGGCCTTTGGATGAAATATCATATATCGATACAACAAACATTGGTCGATCAGCAGACACATGGTATGGATTCACGCACCCAAAAACACACACACACACACACACACACACACACACACACACACACACACACACACACACACACACACACACATCGTATACTTCTAGTTTAATCATGCAAAAGTTATTGGCTACATATATGCATACATGTTTCAGTAGCGATTTATTTAGAAATGTAACACCCCAAGCCGGATTTTACAATTACGCTGCATGCCTCCATTATACTCAAGAGAACCTACTATTTCTTTTATAAAATTATTTTATATAAACTTTTTTCCAGTTAACGAAAAAAAAAAGGGAAAGAAATCTACGTGCGGGGGTTGAACCTATAGAACACGTCATGCAAGAGAAACAAAAAACAAAAAAAAACACGTAAATTTTCAAGTTTTATAAAATTCTTAGCAGTTAATGAAAAAAAAAATAAATTTACGTTCGGAGTTTGAACCTACAGACCACGTCATGCAAAAAAATAAACAAAAAAAACAACAAAAAAAACAACAACAACAACAACAACAACAACAACAACAAAACAAAGCAAAAACAAAAAAAAGGGAAAACATGTTATTAACTTACCCACAGTAGAATTTTCACTGCCCGTTGTTCTATCATTGTTGCTAAGCGACGATATGGAAAAATGGCTTTACCGATGATAGATTAATTAAAATAACGGTTTCGATTATCGATTATCGGTAATTATCGGGGGTATTCTGATAAAATCGTTAGCATCTGTAAGGTGATGGACTAGGGCTTGGTTAATTATGGACTCAAATATTTTGTCGAAAAGTGGGAGTAGGCTAATAGGGCGATAATTTACTGAGACAAAATTTTACTAAGATCACTACCAGACTTATACACTAAAGTTCTGTAAATTTATAAGAAAATGTGTTCAGCCGTTTCGGAATCTATAAGGAATGAACTAACACACAGACGAAGTTGCATTTATAATAATTTTAGAGATGGCAAGTGCTCGTCTGAGCTCCATTCTCTGGTACCCCACATCGTCAATCTTTTTCAAAAAACACCCGACTAGCTGAAACCACCGTCAATAATTTCCCCCACTCCTTATCTGTGCCTAAATCAAAACGTAGATTCCATGAACAAAGCTTCTTTCTTAGAACTGCACGCCTGTGGAACGCTGTTCCGCTTGCCTGTTTCCCTCCCGACTTCAACCTGGATGTCTTCAAGTCCAACACAAACAAATTCCTGATGAACCGCCCCCCCTAAGTAATGACACCTTACCAATTCTCCAATACTATTGCGACACTATCCCTTTGATTACTGTACACACAATAACCCTTATCCCCGAGTGGCCATTGGGCCTTGATAAGTGGTGAACTCCACGTAAAAAAAAGAAGATATATTTCATTTGTATATACTTATATAATAAAATCATCTATAACGTAGATAGTTTTTGTTTTAGTGTTAATACATGTGAAGCGTCCATTGGTCATATAAAGATATACTTATGACAAGAAAGCTGCACAGAAACATTTCTGCTTAATTCCGGAAGGTAATTACCATACTAAATGATTTTCCCAGAGAATGAAACACACTTTTCTGTGTAGGAAACTTGCCATAAGTATAAAGTTTAATCGAAAATATATCAAAAACACGTTCACGACACTGTTTATATTAAACAGTAAGTCCATATTTACTTTATAGCAAAATATTAAATTATTTTTTAAAAGAATCGGAATTGGCAATTGTTTCGGAATCTATAAAAATCTTGAATCGTTCCATCAATAATATATTTACTAGATTTGTATGTGAATAATTTTGAAAAATAAATTGGTACGCAAAGGTTTGTAATTTATTTATATGTAAATAATTTTGGAAAATATTTGAATCGTCCCATCACTAATAAATAAATAAATATATATATATATATCTTCTATACTCCTATAAATTGGGTTTTCTTTTGTGTGTATTGATATTCATATTAAAACCCCTTTTTCTACTTATTTAAAAAGAAAATACAATTTTCTTATGTATGTGTTGTACAATTGCATCCATCTGCAAAAGATCTAGCTAATTTGCATATTCCTTTAAATATTCATTTTAATTAATTCCCTATTAGTTTTTCGGTTTTCTTATGGGATGATCATCTTTAGTTAACTATTACGTGTAATTATATTCATGCAGATATTCTACATGATTTATACTTGTGTAATATTTGCGTAAAATGTTTATAGTAAACACAAAATTGTTTCCATATATATTTATGTATACGTATATATTTTTGTTTAACAAATTTTGCCTACCAAACTCCTCCTAGAGTTTTTGGTCTACAGACATGAAACTTCATATATAAGGTATTTGAATCCATGCAAAACTTTATATTTGGGGTTTAGCCCTGAAAAATCGGTGTAAAAGTGTGAAAATTAAAAAAAAAAAATGTCCGGTGAAGGTCGGACGCTGCCATTACGAATGCATAACGTACTTGATATTGGTTCATGTTTTAAATTTTAGTCTTGCAGTAAACATGTTTTCATAGCCCAGCCATTTACGGCAGAGACAAAATAAATCGTGAGCTAAACGTTTTGGCTTCGATTCTCGGTGGGGGGCGCGTTTTAAATCATTACTATATATTGCATCCAATCTATTTATCTATCCATATCTATAAAAGTGAAAATGTCTGTCTGTCTTTTCTCTATGGTAGTTAAGGAAGACTACTATACAGAAATACATTACTTTACATATTCACACTTTTTAATATATACATAACCTTATGAACATTACGTAGGCCCCGAGCAAAGCCGGGCGAAACTGCTGGTATATATATATATATATATATATATATATATATATATATATATATATATATATATATATATATATATATATATATATATATATGTGTGTGTGTGTGTGTATAAATGCATATATGTATATATGTATGTGTATGTAAGTGCATATATGTATACGTATGCATGTATGTATATATGTATATTGTGATTGTGTCCGATTGGCCTATGAGTCACGTTTGAACAAAAATAAAATCTCTTACACGCGCGCGGATATCCGTCTAATGCCCCACACCCATCAGGCCGCACCCTCACACAGGCTTCCACCCCCTTCAAGACACTTATCTCTTCATTAATGACCATTGATTACGCAATAATTACCCATTGTAAAGATGGCGGCCGGTCGAGATTGTCATATCGGAAATTATTAGCGAAACAAAATCTGGCAGTGCACCGAGTTACTTGCCCGCCTACGAGGGCAAAGTTAGACACAAGGTTATCTTTTAATGTGGGGACATCCAGCCTCTCCACTCAAAAGGGCATTCTGGATGAGGCACAAATAAAAAGTTGTCTTTAGTAGAGAGAAAATGACCACCATCTGATCAAAGACGGTACATATACTACACTTTGATCCCTGCTGGAAAACAAAACAATCTTCAACCTCTGTCCCATCGCCGAAATGTTGCATCTCTATCTCTTTCACATCATCATCATCATCATCATCATCATCATCATCATCATCATGAAGAGACGTTGCGAGCCTATCCTTGTTTTATCGTTATTTCCATGGCAGGTGCTCGTCTGAACTCCAATCTCTGGTCCCCCCTCGCCAATCTTTCACGAAAAACACCCGTCTAGCTGAATCCACTGTGAAAAATTTCCCCCACTCTATATCTGTGCCTAAATCAAAACGCGGATTCCATGAACAAAGCTTCTTTCTTAGAACTGCACGCCTGTGGAACTCTGTTCCGTCTGCCTGCTTCCCTCCAGACTACAACTTGGATGTCTTCAAGTCCAACGTTAACAAGTTTCTAATGAACCGCCTCCTTAATTAAACACTTCATCAAATCTCCACACTAACGTAATGTACTTGCAACAACCCTTATCCCTGAGTGGCTTCCGGGCCTTGATAAGTGGTGATCACTGTGTAAAAAAAAAAAATGCAGTTCGTCAATCTTGACGATGACTAGTCGGGGCCTCAATGCTTTATCCCTCAGTGTCGGCGTAGTACTCTTTCCGTGTGAAACGTTCGTATATGTGGGTTCCAGAGTTGTGTCCTCTATAGTGTCTCAAGTCTAAAGCTTCTCCAATCTTTCTCTCTATTTCTCTCTTCCCTTTGTGGAGAGTGTTCCGCCAGCTACTCCTTTCTTGGCTTGTTCATCCCAATTCTCAACATTGACGTTCATCGCCTTCAAGTGTCGCTTTGTTGCATCTTTGTTAGCGAAGCTTCTGACCTCCTACCTTGCGGGTTCCATTTTCCAGTTCCCCATGCAAAATCATCTTTGAGATTCGATTGCCTTCCATTCTGGCAATGTGCTCGGTCCATCTAACGAGAACCGATGTGTCAACATGATTATGCTGTACAAATACTCAATATATATATATTCCATGAACAAAGCTTCTTTCTTAGCACTGCACGCCTGTGGAACTCTGTTCCGTCTGCCTGCTTCCCTCCGGACTACAACTTGGATGTCTTCAAGTCCAATGTTAACAAATTCCTAATGAACCGCCCCCTTAATTAAACACTTTATCAAATCTCCGCACTAACGTAATGTACTTGCAATAACCCTTATCCCTGAGTGGCTTCCGGGCCTTGATAAGTGGTGATCACTGTATATATATATATATATATATATATATATATATATATATATATATATATATATATATATATATATATATACTAGCAAAAGTACGCGTCGTTGACTGGGTTCAAAAACAGCCTACAGAAAATGGACTCTGATTTATGAAAGTATGATAACTTATGAAAAGGAAGGGTTGTAAAGAGATAGCTTCGAATTTCGGGTTATCAAAACCAAAGCAAAATATGATGAAAGTAAAAATAAAATAGATAAACACAATAATTTAATTTACCATAACTGTTCACACTGAAACACTTATCACAATATTCTGTGGATCTATATTAAAAAAACCTTGTTAAACTTTGTGACATATTTCCATTCTATGGAGGTCAGGCGCGAACGAACACCCCATAATTTTAATAAAATACTATATCTCTTCAATCTGAAACATAATTATCAAATATACTTAGGAAGATAGATATGAAAAGTCTTTATTAAAGTTTGTGTCTATTTCCATTCTATTGAGCCCAGGCGCAAACGCAGACCCCACAATTTTATTATATGATCCCTATTAAAGTTAAAACATACTTATCAAAGTATTATTATGTACATCTATATCAAAAACACTTGTAAACGTTTTTTTTTTAATTTTTAACTTTTAACTCGATACATCTATCATTATATGTGATCAATTTTCTATAATAGTCAACCATATAGGAGCCTCTTCGTGACCAGACACACAAACACAGGCGTTCAGCTTTATATATATATATATATATATATATATATATATATATATATATATATATATATATATATACACGTGTGCGCGCTCGCGCGCGCGTGTGTGTGTGTGAGAGAGAGAGCGAGAGAGAGAGAGAGAGAGAGAGAGAGAGAGAGAGAGAGAGAGAGAGAGCTAACTTCAGCGTAACTTACCCGATCGACAAACAGAAAAATTACCTCATAAAGATAAAACATGCCCCCCACCCGCGACAAAGAATATATTCCAATATGGCGGACGAAATGATTTAGAAACAGAGCCTCGTTTCCGTTTTATTGCGTTTCAATATTTTTCCTTACGCTCTGATTGGCTAGAGCGCACACGTTGACGTTGCTTATTATTGCCTTCTTGTTGGACACAGACAACGAGTGGCGCCCTCTGGCCGGAGACAAAGATATGATGCCATCCTGTAGATTGGACAACGGTCTTTTCGCACGATAGACTCATTTCTTTTGTAAGACGGCATTATGTATTTGTTCAGCATATCGCTTACTAATGATTAATTCGGACTTCTGCTCTTTTTCATTTGGATAACTGTATTAAACTAAATTGCGGGATGGCTATCTTAATTAAGATATATATATATATATATATATATATATATATATATATATATATATATATATATATATATATATATATATATATATGATTACTTCATTAAATCACATAAATTAATAGATTTGTGCGTAAACTTTAAGAATTTACTTTAACAGTGCTCAATACGTAGACAGAGCTAGGTAGTAATCAATTATTATAAAACAGATTCCTAACTCGATCGTAAGCAAACTTAGCAACGACTCAAGCGATGAAAATGTATTCAATAGGTCAATCAATATCTATGACACAACCGTAAAAAATAGTGGATACAAAAATATTGATATCAAATATAAGCAAGAAAGCACTATAATAAAATTAAAAATAGAAGAAAAAAATATAATCTGGTATACGGCGCCATACATTCAAATGTCAAAAACAAAGTTTGAAAAGAAGTTTCTAGATCTTATCGAAAAGCACTTTCCCGCAACTAATCCCTTACACAAAATTTTCAATAAAAATAACCTAAAGTTATCCTACAGCTGCTGCGAAAATTTAGAGATGATAATTAAAGCACATAATAACAAAATATTAAATAGAAGCAATGAAAACAGCAACAAAATATGCAACTAGTAGAAATAATAATAATAATAATAACGAACAAGATAAATGTAACTGCAGAAACAGCACACTTTGCCCGCTTCAAAATAAATGTCTAACCAAAAGCATAGTTTACCAGGCCACAATATTTGTGAAAGAAACTCCGAATAACAAGAAATATTCCTAATATTTCAAAACCCGATATTATGACCACAAAAGTACATTTAAAAATAAAAAAAAAACACCGAATGAAAACAACTCTAGCAAACAAATACTTGGAACTCAAAGAAAGCGGATGTTCGCTGGTAGTCGAATGGAAAATAGTAAGACAAGCAAACAGATGTAGAGACCTAGACGATCCATGTAGATTATGCCTCCAGGAAAAATGTGCGATCCTATACTTTAAAGAACCTCAACATTTATTAAACTGTGGGAGAGAAATAGCGAACAACTGTGTTCACAGGAGAAACTTTACTCTAGGATAGCGATACAAAATAATTTTAAAACTAACAATAACAATAGAAAATAAGCAAATAAAATAAACATACATATACATAAAATTATCATATATGTGTATATATACATACATCTCTCTCTCTCTCTCTCTCTCTCTCTCTCTCTCTCTCTCTATATATATATATATATATATATATATACTTCAGAATAGCTTTTATTTACCAATCAGTTGTTATGGAAACGTGAGATTGTAGGTTTACAAAATATTACTGGCAGTAATATTCTATAAGTTATCCCATCTAAACAAGAATTGCTCGATATGCAAGATAGAGCAAATAAATTAAATTGTAATTCAATGAATTTCAAAAAAACTCTCATTGAAATGAAATGAAGTGGTTGAGTTTCATATCAAAGAATTTTTATTATTCTAAGCAAGACAAAGAATGCGTTAGAAAATTAATCTCTTTACCCTACAGGGTTTCGATGTCTACCATCTCATCAGAGGAGAGAAAATATTAGCAAATACTTATAAAGGTATGCACCCTATTTGCTAAAGTCAGTGAGATATGGAAAGTCAAAGTCAAAATAATAAATGTATCAGAAGTCCTGTAGCAGGAGGATTTGCAGAAAAAGGATATGAATGTTTTTTTAGATCCAGCTTGCTTGGTAAAATCCATGTTATACGTTCTTTACATCCGTTTGGTAATAAGGTCCAAGTTATATATTGGGTAATCCGCATAGCTGTGTAGATATCCGAATCGGGCAAGTGCTTGTATAAATTATATATAAGTATTTGCTAATATTTTCTCTCCTCTGATGAGATGGTAGACATCGAAACCCTATAGGTTAAGGAGATTAATTTTCTAACGCATTCTTTGTCTTGCTTAGAATAATAAAAAATCTTTGATATGAAACTCAACCACTTCATTTCATTTCAATGAGAGTTTTTTGAAATTCATTGAATTACAATTTAATATATATATATATATATATATATATATATATATATATATATATATATATATATATATATACTAACATAAAAACCTAGGTTTAAAATAGGTCAGGACGCTCCTCACTAAAATAGCACACACAAAGGAACGGGTGAACCGGCGGTCAGCTGGGCCTTTGTCCTTTAAGTGCCTGCTCATTGACTGATTAGGTAGGGTGCGGTAGAAACTAGAAAGATGATTGGCTAAAAAAAAAGTCAATAGAAGGTGCGTATATAAAAACGCGAGACAACCAAAAAATCCTTGCATAAGCCTGATGAATCCTAGCATGGATGAAACGCGGGATATTCTGTGTAGCTTAATCGCCATATATATTTTATAACTTACTATATATATATATATATATATATATATATATATATATATATATATATATATATATATATATATATATATATCCATGAGATTGACATCCCCTTGAAACAAAGAAATTAACTAATAAATAAGAATTCGAAACAAAATGCATATTAGAATAAACACGCGTAAATATAAAATAAAAATGATAAAAAAAGGAAAGAATAAATAATAGGAAAAGAATTGAAAATTAAAAATAAGACAAAAAATAAAAGATGCAAAATTAGGGTTTATAACGGAAATTTTGGTTTTCACAGTACCTAAGATGGCCGACTTGTAACAACGTGGGGATGGAATTTCCTTTTCCTAAACGTAAACAACAGGTTTTTCATGTACAAAATTAACTTTTTGTTCGTAACATCTAATGGAAATAACATCGGACGAATTGATGAGGATAGGAGACTTTATAAACACATACAATCATAAAATTGCCATCTCATTAACGAAACGGCTGTAATGAAGAAATCCAAGATAAATAAACAAAAGTTACAAAAAAGAAAAAAATGTAAGTCTTTGAATTTCAACAAAGTTTTGTTATTTATACATTTGTAGAAATATATTTTTTCATAATATATACATATCCTTATTTAAGAAGCTCAATGTAATTACAGAGCAATATAGTAAATAAACGACAAAAACTATATTCCAAAATTCATGATGTTGACCATCTTATAATTTATTCCTTTAATTCAGTTGACATTTACAATTCTTGACAGTATCTGTTTCGTAGCACTAAATCAATAACTTTATGATTATATCAAAATGGCGTAATGGAACCATATTATGGTATTTGCAGCTTCTCTTCCAATTTTCGGATTTTAATCATATCAAATCAAACTTTATTTCCTTTTGACGGATTAATTATTGCTATTTCTTCTGATGAGTTAAGGGCATAATAGATTCACTGATTGATACAATAATTAAATGATTGATTTTGTGATACGACTGGATAGATCAGAAATATATTTATCTTATAAATTTCAAACAAGTAATGTGATTTGGCTTTCAAGCGCACTTGATGCGTATTTTATTTTATTCCGCTAAGATGTCTGCCATTGTTGACGCTTAAAACAAACACAGTTATTAATACATAGAGTGAAGATTTTCTTTAGGTGAGGATAAACCGGCACTGGAAACACGTAACCCTAATTCGCCGGCTGTAAATATCCGGTTGGTTAAGTGTACTCCAAAAGTAGAGAACTAAATAAGCAGGTTGTTTACATATAAGAACAACCTACGTCACAAGTGCATTTAAGCATTTTTTCTTTTACAATTTAACGTTGTTGTGAAATATATATCTCGTCAGCCTATCTGCTGTTTACAGTTAGCAGTGGCACTCCCTAGGTGGGTTAAATCGGCTTCCCCCAAAGGAGGAAGTGTCATGGGAATATGAAATTAACAAGCGGTCCCAAGTCTTTTTTTCGCATGAACACTTTTTTTTTTTTTTTTTTTTTTTACATAGGCATCACCACTTATCAAGGGCAAGAGGCCACTCAAGGATAAGGGTTAACGAGTGTACAGTAGAAATTGGACAATATAGTAATCATTAGTAATGAAAATTCGGTAAATTTGATAACTTATATAAAACGGCTCATCAAGAACTTATTTACGTTAGACTTGAACACAACCATATTGTAGTCAGCCGGAAAGCAGGAAAACGGAAGACAATTCCACAGGCGTGCAGTTCTAAGAAAGAAGCTTTGTTCATGGAATCTACGTTTAGGTTTAGGCACAGATAAAGAGTGAGGGGAATTATTGATAGTGTGTACAGCTAGACGAGTGTTTCTTGTGAAAGTTTGGCGAGGGGGGGGAACATAGATTGAAGCTCAGTTGAACACTTTCCATGAAAATAACGATAGAAGATCAGACTTTTTTTTACCAAGATGAGTATCAAGACAGTTCCTCACCCTCCCTATAATCCTGACCTTGCTCCTTTTATTGATAGTACACACATGAAACTCTAGTCCCCTTCGAAGTAATCTCCCCCGGCTGTGATATCTTGTTGTACCGTTTCAACAATTTCTGGAAGGCTTCGTGGACGTCCTCTTGTGTGAGAGTGTCAATAACACTCGTTACAGCATCTTTCATCTCATAAGGACAGACTCTAAGGTTGTCATTGAGCTTAGGGAATGACCAAAACCACAGGGAGCAAGATCTGGACTATAGGGATGGTGAGAAACTGTCTTGCTGTTAGTCCTAGGACAATCTTTGCGCAAATCTTCTGAATCTTCGGTTTCTCATGAATAATTATGTGTACAGTTCCCACACTGACATCAAACTGTGCACTTATTGTCTCTATAGACACACACGACAGTTCTTATCCATGAAATTCTTTATTTGGCCAATCAACTCTGGTGTTCTGACTTTCGTACTCTTCCCACATCTATCATCATCCTTTTACTGCCTGCCTTCCTTTAATCTCTTATGCCACTCAAAAAAACTGATGACCCGAAAACAGTCTGAAGCATTCCATACGTTTCTGTGTCTTTTTATTGGACACTCCCATGAAACTTCATCCTTTGGGGGAAGCTGGTTGAACCTGAAAATGAAATTAACAAGCAGCCGCAAGTCACTTGTGCGAGGGGCTTTCTGTAGCAAAACAAAAAAGAAAAGGTCTAACGAGACGCACAGCAAATTTCGCTACACGGGTTGTATCAAAAAGTCTGATGAGACGCAGAGAACTGTTCACGGTACTCAGGTCTGATCCCCCCCCCAACTCATCTCAGCGACCTGCTTTTATCGTGTCCAGCATGCCCCATTAGCAGTTGTGTCATGTGACCATGCGAGAACTGTGCGAGATCGAGGGCTTTAAAAGATCACGGACGCCATCTTGGATCTTTTTGATTTTTTCCTTCTTCTTAGCCCGCAGGACAGAAGGACGTAAGTGTTGATTATTTATCGTTTGTACGGCCACACAAGGCACAGACGCGTGGCCGCTTGCATCTTTCATCTTTCATGAGCATAACATTTTCAATAAATCTCCAGACTTTTTCATATGAACACTTTTATTGATAGTACACACATGAAACTCTAGTTCCCTTCGAAGTAATCTCCCTCGGCTGCAATGCACTTGTTGTACCATTCCAACAACTTCTGGAAGGCTTCATGGAAGTCCTCTTGTGTTAGCGTGTCAATCACACCTGTTACAGCATCTTTCATTTCCACAATTGTCTCATTAGGACCGACTCTAAGGTTTCCCTTGAGCTTAGGGAATAACCAAAAGTCACAGGGAGCAAGGTCTAGACTATAGGGAGGGTGAGGAACTGTCTTGATGCTCATCTTGGTCAAAAAGTCTGATCTTCTATGAGCACCCATGGGACAATCTTTGTGCAAATCTTCTGCATCTTCAGTTCCTCGTGAATAATTGTGTGTACAGTTCCCACACTGACATCAAACTGTGCACTTATTGTCTCTATAGACACACGACAGTCCTTATCCATGAAATTCTTTATTTAGCCAATAAACTATGGTATTCTGACTTCCTTACTCCTCATATACCTCTCAGTATTCCTCAATGTCGTCCTTGAATCTCTTATGCCACTCAGAAACTCATGTTCGAATCATGTATTATGTTCCAATAGCAGTCTAAAACATTCCATACGTTTCTGTGTCATTTTTACCAAGTTTAAATCAGAAATTTATTGCATATCGTTCTTCTAAAGTGTACTCGCGTCCAGATTGCATTTTTTTAAATTCGTCAGCTGTGACAATCAGGCTTTAGTAGGGTGTATTCTAATTCCTGCTGTAGCTGTTCATTTGAACCTGAAATCATAAAAATTGGTCAGTCATCTCATAAGATGTATAGCAATAATATACTGAATTTTCAAGAATCTACAACAATTTTAAATGCATGTACAAAAAAATCTGGAAACTTATTGAAGCACCTCGTATATATTGCTCAGGGAAAATGACCACGTTAGACTTTTGCAATTTTTACAGAGAGAGAGAGAGAGAGAGAGAGAGAGAGAGAGAGAGAGAGAGAGAGATCAATGTCCTCCTACATACAGCGCCTGGTATTCTTAGATGGTCACCCATCTGGTACTGACCAGTCTCAACATTGTTTAATTTCGGTGATCAAACGAGAACTATTAAGGCAACTTTATTGTGCCGTATCCGCATAAATGCATAATGAAAAAGTGTCCGAGCTTGAAAAGAAAGTCTTAAATTTTAATTAATGATTCAGATGATTGAAATATTTTTCCGATTCCGATACAATCACTGATTCTTTTTTAAATCTCTGATTCCGATACAATTACCGATTCCAAATCGCCTAAGAAAAGTAGAATTTGATGTTTTAACTCCGTAGTAAAATAAGCATAAAAGGAAATATAATCAACTACGTTTGATTTATTTTTGAGACAAATTAAAAGGCAGGATCCTCCCCTTTATCTTTAAAAGTTCTAAATAAAATTAAGTTGTCCGGTGCAGAGGCAGATCCCACGATATAATTTTGTATGCCCCATAATTTATTGCTGAAACAGAATTCTTACAAGAAAACAATATAAGAAAATATATGGCATAAGTTTTTATTTCGAATTTTACACGGGCGCTAGCATTCGCCACCAGCTTCTCTAACCCTTAGAAAGACAGATATAAAAGGGAATATAATGAGTTTACGTTAGATTTATTTTTGAGAGGATTAAAAAAGGGAAGAGCAATTCCCTCTTCCTTTAAAATAAATGAAACCACGGATTCAAAGACTATTAGACAGAATTTTATGAAAACTAGAACATAGCTTTCCACTCAGCCTGTTGTATATAGTGCACAATCACGTTGACACACCGGTTCTCGCCAGATCACTGAAGTTAAGCAACATTGAACTTGGCCAATACCAGAGGGGTGACAATTTGGGAAGGCGAGGCGCTGTATGTACTGCGAGGTAAAATACCAGGTTGCAGTCTATCCTTCTCTCAAAGGTAGATGGGCCTCTCTTAAGCCGTGGTAGGCAACCCACGTAGTGATGACGTCACAATAAAAAATACCCTTGATAGTCCATTCATAGTATTCAGCTATGGACAAGATTTGAATTACACTACAAACTCGTGTAGTGAGTTCAATCCCGGCTGTGGCCGCACGTTATGTTGCGTTTTATGAATGTAATAGATATTACAAAATAATATCGTGCGTTCGTTTGACTCGTTGTTCAAATGGTCTCCATCAATTCGATACCTCATTGTAATACAGTTTCCTATCCCCTCTCTTTCTTCTTCGCAACATCTCTCTCACAGAAGTGATGTTGCTAATCTCAGTTTTCTCTATAAACACTATTATTTGTCTGCTTCCTGCTTCCTTCGTTCCAGCTCGTTTGACTTGTTGGTCTAATGGTCTTCATCAATTCGCTGTTTTGATACCTCACTGTAATACAGCTTCCTATTCCAGTAGCTTCTTTCCAAGAACTACAGATTTGTGGAACTCTCTTCCTGATGACTGTTTACCTTCTGCCTTGTAGCCTCAGTCCTTTCAAGACTAAGGCTAATAGGCATCTCCTGTTCTTTCGATAATCTATCTTTCGTTCTTGTTAGCCCCTTAAATCAAGTGGCTCCACGCCATGTCTGGAGCGATTTCCATAAAAAGAATTCAATATGGGCGCCAGCATTCGACACCAACTTACTAAGTCATATGGGGATCGCATCAAATAATTTCACAACAAATTGTTTAAGAATATAGAGTTGGTTATTTATTTGTTTCCCACGAAACAAAATGTGACACAAGGTCGGATAACCAGCTCCCCTTAAAAGAGGATTCTGCAAAAAATAAAATTGACTTAGTATAGAAGGGTTTACTCCTCCATCGAAGGAGGACAATTAATTTGAGTGCAGATGCCACGGTTTAGTGACCAGCCCAATACAAGTACCGGGTTAAGAATATAGAGTTGATGTAAATGTGGTTAGAATTGCAAAGCATTTAAAATTCAATATAGGTGCTAGCATTCGACACTAGCTTTTCAATCTGCCTGGTATCCACGTCAACTAATTTTTTTTAATAATGAGTCAATAGTAAGTATTGACTCATTAGCTAAAGGCTGAAAAACACTCGGGGATTAAGGTTAGTGAGATGGATTGATTGATAATTGAATAATGCTGAATACTATGAGAGGATTGAAACATCTCCACATGCCACACACTCCAAATAACAATCAAGTCAGGAAACAGCATTCCCCCCCCTATCAGAAACGTCGCTCATAGAACGTGAAAAGATAAAATAGAGGTAGGATTCTCTCTTACTTCTCGCTGCCTCTTCTATTTTCTCCAGTTTTATATTAGTAGCAGGACCTTTCTACAACCCAACAAAAACAAACAAACAAACAAACAAACAAACAAACAAACAAACAAAACAAATAAAACATAAATAGATCCGACTCTGAGTTTATTATTTTTTTTTGTTTTTAACACAAATCGTTTATTACCGTTTTTCTTTCTTCCCGTCTCGACACTAGCTTAAAAAGTTTTTTTTTTCTGCCACTGCGAGGACTCATGTCCATCTCACCTGAACGCGTTTTTCTTCTTCTGACCACGTGGTGCCCTTTTTTCTTTTACTTCTCGCGCACACTTCCTAATTAGCATATGTGCTTTTTTAAGGCAAGACAGCTATCTTACAGCTCCTGCTGATATTTTCCCATGCGCTCATACGCTGTTATACTACAGTCAACTTAAGCTCAACTGACGGACAGAGCTTCACGTAGAAACGCGCGGACGCATCTAAAATAAGATGCGTCCATTCAATTTACGCATTTAATGACGACCAGGGCTAGGACAACAGCATATTCTTTTCCTTGTTTTGACTATCTGTGTTAAATTGTGTCGGGTATATACTCAAGAGTCAAAAGAATGAAAAGAATATGCTGTTGTCAAAGCCCTAATGACGACAGACCTATTTCAAACTGAAACGTGACAGACCATTGAATGACTTTTCATCATTCAACTGACAATACCTCGATCTTATTAACCGTTATCCTCGAGTGGCTCTTGGTCTTTATAAGTGCTGGCACGCTATGGAAAAAAACCAAAAACAAAGCTGAAATCAAAATGGCTTCCAATGTTAATTGAGATAAAGAACCGGATGTTTAGATACAACTTTAAAGAAATTTCCTGGGAAATTATCGTTTAGTTCGACATAACAAACCGATGACCGTAGGAGGCGAATGACGTATTTTTTTTTCTTTTTGCCGGAAGCGCCTGTCTCTCCCACGCATGCGTTGTAAGTACATGCAGTGGCCATTGTGTTTCTTGTCGACTGTTTCTTGTCTGGCCACGACGTCTGCAAGCAAAAACGATGTTTATACACGCGACGAAACTGCACCGTCTGTAAACATTGGTTTGACAGCTTTTTTTTTAACAAAAGGAAAAAAAAGAAAACAGAAAAATTTAGGTGAAGAAGAAGAAGAAGAAGAAGAAAGCTCAATGTAAAATTCTTGTTTCTGTACTTAAAAGTAAACTTATGTAATGGCAAGAACTACTGGCGGGAATTTGAGCACAAGTTTTTTTTTTCTGACTGCAGAAACGATCTGGTTAACACCTTGCTAGTCTCACTCTTATACGGCATGATCACGTTTGACCTACCGGTTCCCGTCAGATCACCGAAGTTTAGCAACGATGCGCCTGGCCAGTATCAAATGGATGACCATTTAGGACTTCCAGGTGCTGTAGTGCTCTCCGTTTATCTCGACTTGTTTCCAGTCGTCCTGGACTTCTCCTTGCCACTGGACTCAAGCAGTGCCAATTCAGGACAGGTGTGGTTGGAGATTGCGCAACCTTTGCCACATAATTACACGCGCAGCTGCCCCTACAGGGGTTATCCTTTGTCTTTCGAAACTGATAGGAGTCATCAGAGTCTCATTCTACGCTGTCGTTATTTCCAATCACTGGTTTCCACTTGTAAGACATTCATAATAAGGACTTGTCTTCCTACCACAAATACAAAGGACCTTTATATCTATAAAGGCAAGCTTCTTTCCTTTATAATTAATTCTTGTTTTGTGACAGTTGAAAGGAATGCTTCTCTCAATAAGGAAGCTCCTCGTATTGATAACCTCATAGGATGGACTTTCGCTTCAGAACTAAAATCTATTCAGTTGCTAAGCGTGATGGAGTTGGATCATTAATCGATTCCAGGAAGATCCGTCTTCAGAAGTGTTGCTCGGTCTATCTCTTTCTTGACAACATTCAAAATCAACGTCGCAATCTAGTGGTGGGGGAAAAAGCCCTTCTGTTCTTTACGGTCCCTTTCACACAGAAGAAACGTCGCTAATCCTTCTCTATTGATAAGCTCCTTGGTCTATAACTCTAAAATTAATTCCGAATTTGATAAAACGGAATTGTAGTTTGCTTGAAACATTGCTAGTAAATAAATATGGAGGAGTATAAAAAGGCTATAGCAATGCAGGGGACCGGCAGTTAAATTGATTGACGTATGACCAAAAAGATGGAAAAAAAGAAAGATCTCATTTGTTTTATTTTTGTATATCCATTTATTTTACTGTTTTAGATAATGATGATAATGATTTAATATTGTTACGTTGTACTATTATTATTATTATTATTATTATTATTATTATTATTATTATTTCTTCTTCTTCTTCTTCTTCTTATTATTATTATTATTAAGTGTTCTTATTAGTAAGGATAAGAGTCTTAAGAATGTTCATGGAAGTAAGAGATCTTTGAGGTTTGCATTTATGCTTTGACAGGTCGTATGAACGGGAGTGTTTATATAACATAAATAGACACATATACTTTCTAACACATATTTTTTAGATGATGAATTTCAAATTGTTTGTACACATAAATAGACAATACCTTTTTCATGTAATGATGGACACAGGAGACGGCAGTAATAAAAACATGATGAGCATTTATTCTTTCACTGACCGGTCAATGGCTTTGCATCCAAGAATTCAAAGTTTCTTCTTACGTTTTCTTTTTCTATTTTAAACCCTCTCGCTTCCAGACGGGCCAAGGTTCGAACTGGTCGGACTCTCGTCTGACTCTGACTCTGACTCTTTGCTTCCCTTCTTCTGACTTCTCTTAACTAACTAACTCTCACTTCCTATATTGAGAAATCCATGCATGTCCGGCCAACGTGACCACAATTCACGTGCCATCAACATGCGCGACCTGCACGTTTCCGAACATTCTTATTTCCCAATAACCTATTTTTCCAATATGTTAAAAACATGTTTATTAAATTATCTGTATTATTGTATAGTTGCATTCCTCAATTGAATTTTTCATAACAGGATTGACAACGCACATTCTTTTCTTGAAACTATTTTATCTCTAAGCTAAACAATGGTTTGTTTTACATTCCATATTCTAATTCTCTCTCGTAATCTATTTCTTAACCTAATTTACGAGGTTCGAATTTCGTCTATTCTATTTCATTTTCATTTTAACTAAATCTCTCTATTTTTATACTTACATGAAAAGGGGACAGCCCTTATCATGTAACAATATTTCGATAATTTGGTTCTTTTTTCGAGCAATACCAAAGAATTTTTGGCAATGATACTTGATGCCATTATAGACGAAGAGCTTATCAATAAAGAACTCGCTATACATCAAACCACACAACACTAATACCTTACAAAAGTTTACCTTTATTTGCAACATAGAATATATAGATGTCTTCAATTGTAATAATTGTTCAGGATTTGGTAATAAGAAATGTCGTCCTTAATAAAGGAGGAGATTTAAACGGCAGTTTTGAAAAAAAATGCGACTGAATTTTTTTGCCATGTTCTTGCTGCAACAAACGGACTTCTACTTTCTGGTTATCTGCCCCAACAACAACATGGCAAAAAAAGGACATGCTGATGAAGAGGCTTTGCCTCGAAATACATTTATGAATTTCAACATAATTTACAAACAAAATAAATATCTGTTTATTTTATAATAATGCGTCGTTTTTGGTTTCAAACGTATATAATACGTATTTATTTTAAATATCTATATATATATTTATATACATATAAATGTAAATTTGGTTCGTTACAAATGAATAAAATCATATTTTTACGTTACCAATTTATTTGAAATTTTCAGACAACCCATCTTTAGAGTCGAGGTATGTTTTTATGTTATTAAAATAAATTTACCTCGCGAATTATTAAAATATTAAATAAAATAAATATATTTTCGTAAGCCGTTACTGCGAAACTGTTCTGTTGATAAAACTGAACTTCCGTTTATTTTATAATAATGCATTGTTTTTGGTTTCAAACGTATATAATACGTATTTATTTTATATATATATATATATATATATATATATATATATATATATATATATATATATATATATATATAGGCATCCTCATACTTTCACTACACCGATGAAGACTGAAGGATCGGTCGAAAATTATGTACTTATAAAAAAAGTTTTTTAATTGTTTTTCATAATATTATTTTGTATTCCTGCACGTCACCAATTGAAAACGAATAAAGAAAAGTTATAAGCTTTCGTATTCTTTTTTATTCATATATATATATATATATATATATATATATATATATATTTCTAGAATTTTTGCTGACACTCCTATTTGCCATGTTCGCCTATTCGTAGAAACTGTTTAACATGTTTGATAAGCAAATCTCTAAGTAAGTGTTGAGTACTCCTTTCCATCTTGCCATCTTAAAGCACTCGTAAAACCGAAGATTCTTAAGAAAAAAAAATGATGTTAAAATCAACTGGCAAGATCGTCCAACATACATCATAGTCCTGGAAGAGTTTTATTAAAGTTGTAGCAGACCTCAACTATGTTGGTGATATTATTTTTCTTGAAAACAACATTAACTCTCGCTCGCTTTCCTTATTTATTCCTTTAGTCCTCACATTCCATGAGCAATGTTTCTGACAAAGGGGAAAGAATTGCTGTTATCTGGGTCAGAATCTGTTGCAGCTAACACTTATTGTTGGCAAGTTTTTGACCCTGAACTACTATTTTTTTTTTTTTGCTCCTTACATGAAGTGGCTTGTCTGGAGCGATTTCCATGTAAAAAAAATATGCGGAATTTTATCATTAAATCCAACTGGAGGAATGTTAATTTGTAAATTTGTGAAATCCAAACCATCTTCTATAATATCAATCTCACCTGTCTGTTTAAATGTATGTATGTATGTATATCTCGCAAAAATGTTCGGCAGAGGCGACGGATTTCCGCGAGATCGGTATAGTTTTGAAGCTCGACCCTTCAGACAACAAATATCGAAAAAATTGGCTAAAAACATTAATTCCTTCACCCTCAACTGAGCACATTTCTACAAGGAGGGGTCGCTTTTCTCTCCGATATTTTCGAAAGTCATCCCCTCATTTCGATTGACTCGCCTTAATTTAAACCTACGCCACTTCCGGTTTGGCGACGGGCACAGCAGCGAAGACGTCACGTTTTTTTTTCACGTTCTTTTTCTCCTTCGCGTACGAGTTCGAACCTGTCTGCCTACTACCACTTTTTATTTGCTCACCCCCTACCCAAACACCCGGGTAAGGCCTGCCACCCAGGCTAATAAATCTATAAATCTTGCATCAGAAGTCCTGTCTTGAATGATTAAAAGAAATTAGACTGAAATGCTAACAGTGGTGTTAAAATCTGCCAAGATATGAAGAGTGAACAAGGTGGGAAGGTTGGCTTAATGCAGCGGTGAAGAAGGTGTTGAGAGTTGAGCCATTAAGCGGAGAAAGTCGAAGTGTGTATGACTAATTGAAGTGTTGGGGAGGAAGAAGGAACTTAATAGACGGCTCAGAATTTCAAATTCCGGGGTGTAATAACAATGTTTGCGCCAAAAATTAATAGAAAAACATTAAATTACACACCTCCCCTAAATTATATTAAAAAAAATAATTAAAATTCACTTCTTTTGGCGGGGTGTCTCTTTTTAAAACTATATTTCTTCAGTGTTTTCTTTAATTTTCTATTTGTGAGCGATTATCAAGACTCCCAAAATGTAATTCTCTCATGTCGGACATTTTTTCTTGTTCTCACGTAGCAATCGACAATACATTTTTTTAACTGAATAAACGCTTTAAAATAAGTTAACGAAAACCTATCCAACATAGTAGAAAACGAATACTTAGAAAATCGATTTTATTCTATTTTTTTAAACTATAGTAAACAAGTAAAAATATAAAAAATATATATATTATGGGGAGGTGTAGTCGCTTATAACAACAATATCTTCATCCAAAAATGGCCATAAAATGTGTTTACAATCGATATTTATTAATTAATGGTCCAATTTTTTCGACCTAGCAAAAATAGACGAGTCCTCCATGGACGAGTCTTCCATCGAAGAGTTTTCCGTGGACGAGTTTTCCGGGCACCATATATATATATATATATATATATATATATATATATATATATATATATATGTATATGATGAAAATAATGGAAATAGTATTCCGACAAAATAGAGAAAATAAAAAGGAACAAACCGTATTATGTGTTCATCAACGTTTCGTCTTTATTTCGTCCAGGGGAAGTCTCGAAATAAAGACGAAACGTTGATGAACACATAATACGGTTTGTTCCTTTTTATTTTCTTTCTCTCTCTCTCTCTCTCTCTCTCTCTATATATATATATATATATCTTATAATATAAAGCTGAATGTCTGTGTGCGTGTGTGTGTGTGTGTGTGTGTGTTGTGTGTGTGTATGTCTGGTCACGAATAGGCTCCAATATGGTTGACTATAAAAAAAAACTGATTACATATAATGATAGAAGATGTATCGAGACACAGGAATAGGTATGTTTGATCTAGCAGAATGGTGGTTCATTAAAATTGTGAGGTCTTCGTTCGCGCCTGGTCCACAAAGTATGGAAATAAAAAATAAAAAATTAAAAAGAAAGCGTTTACAAGTGTTTTTGATATAGATGTACATAATAATACTTTGATAAGTATGTTTTAACTTAAATAGTAATGTTATAATAAAATTATGGGGTGTTCGTTCGCACCTGACCTCCATAGAATGGAAATATGTCACAAAGTTTAACAAGGTTTTTTTTAATATAGATCCACAGAATATTGTGATAAGTGTTTCAGTGTGAACAGGTATGGTATAATAAATGATGGGGGTTATCTATTTTATTTTTACTTTCATCATATTTTGCTTTGGTTTTGATACCCCCAAATTCGAAGCTATCTCTTTACAACCCTTCCTTTTCATAACCTATCATACTTTCATAAATTAGAGTCCATTTTCTGTAGGCTGCTTTTGAACCCAGTCAACGACGGATACTTTTGCTAGTATATATATATATATATATATATATATATATATATATATATATATATATATATGTATACATATATATATATATATATATGTGTGTGTATGTGTGTGTGTGTTTGTGTATGTGTGTGTGTGTGTGTGTGTTTTGACACTTACGCAAATGTAAAACTTAAGCAAATCGATATCGGCCGACGGTACCTCTTAATAGAGCTGCGAGGACGCGCCTCCAAAACGTGACAGACCGACGAAAATGTTATTTGAAACTTTAACTTGACAGACCAATATACTGAATAATGCACCTAGTAAGAAAAAAAAGTCTCATTTCATCTAATTTCCAATCTTTTTTGCGTCCCCTCCACCTACTTAACTCGCTTTCCAGGAAGCGAGCAACAATTGATAGGCGTGGCATGTTGACCAAACGGATCGATAACTAATGGTTTCCTAGGTCAACCTGCCCTCTTGCCTTCAGTCAGTCACCCGGGGATGTTGCGGGGGGGGGGACGCCATGTTTCTATGGGACGACATAAAATCCAAAACAAACTAACAAATAAAAAACAAAACAAAAATCAAACAAAAACAAAATAAAACATAAAAATAAACAAATAAAAACCACAAACATCTTGAATAGACTACATAATTTATATTCACATTATTTTTTATTTATTTTTTTTTTACATAGGCATCACCACTTATCAAAGCACAGAGGCCACTCGAGGATAAGGGTTAAGAGTTGTACAGTAGTCAATTGGACAATATAGTAATCGTTAGTAATAGAAATTCGATAAATTTGTTAACTTAAGTGGAACGGCTCATCAAGAACTTGTTTACGTTGGACCTGGACAACCATATTGTAGTCAGCTGGAAAGCAGGCAAACGGAAGACAGTTCCACATGCGTGCAGTGCTAAGAAAAAAACTTTGTTCATGGATGACGTTAAATGGGCTGGTAAACAGCAAAACAAAATAAACCAAATACAATACGAAAAAGTCCAGCTAGAATTCGTCACTGACAACTTCCTCTCAACTTCCAGCACGTCTCTCCCCACTGCCTCTGCCAACAGACATTTTATCAGAAAACTGACGCCATTCCATTTGCATACATGTGCAGTGGAAGATGAGATCTCGTGAGATTCCACGAGACTACACCTTATAAATCCATGGCTGCCATCTTTGATTTCTCTTTCTCTCAGATCCCATCCGAAGATAAGTTGTATGACCGCACGACACACAAACAGGGGCGCTTTCCTCTTTGATTATTACAGTCAATTCTACAATGGAATATACGTTTAGGTTTAGGCACAGATAAAGAGTGGGAGAAATTATTGATAGTGTTTTCGGTTAGACGGGTGTTTCTCGTGAAAATTTGGCGATGGGGGCATAGATTGGAGCTCAGACGAGCATTTTCCATGAAAATATATAAGCTATCTGATGATATTGACTTCCTGAAATGAAATGCACCTAATATTGATGCTTTTTGTTTTTATGCTTCCTTTTGCAAAACTTAATCATGTTCTGCAAAAACAAAAACAACAATCCCCCTTCCCCCTTCCCCCTTTCCTTTTTCCCATTCCCCTTTCTCTTTCTAACTCCCCCACTTCCTGACTGGTTTCCTAACTTAAAAATGTACCAAACATTAATACTGTAATCCTTTTCCTTCTCCCATTGCAAAACTCATTCATGTTCTGCAGGGCAAGGAGCAAAAAGGTTAAAATCCACTATAAAACAACCAAACAAAACGCTAAAAACTAACGATTAAAGATACAGTAAAACTTGAAGAATAAAAACTTCTACAAAATAACTGGATGCAACATGAATACTATTTCCAAAATAACCGGATTCGGCATCAAATAACCCGAAAATATGCCATAAAACCAAACAACCAAACAACCAAACCATCTATACACCTATAATTTTATTGTGTTGATATTCATATTATTAAAAAACATTTTTTCCATTTATTTAAAACGAAAATACAACTTTGTTATATATGGATCGTGGAATTGCATTCATCTGCAAACGATATAGCTAATTTGCATATTTTTGTAAACATACATTTTAATTAATTCCCTATTAATTTTTTCGATGGGATAATCATCTTTAGTTAACTATTACGTGTCATTATATTCATGCAAATTTGACTATTACGTGTCATTATATTCATGCAAATTTGACTATTACGTGTCATTATATTCATGCAAATTTGACTATTACGTGTCATTATATTCATGCAAATTTGACTATTACGCGTCATTATATTCATGCAAATTTGACTATTATATGTCATTATATTCATGCAAACTATTACATGTCATTATATTCATGCAAATTTGACTATTACGCGTCATTATATTCATGCAAACTATTACGCGTCATTATATTCATGCAAATTTGACTATTATATGTCATTATATTCATGCAAACTATTACATGTCATTATATTCATGCAAACTATTATATGTCATTATATTCATGCAAACTATTATATGTCATTATGTTTATGCAAATTTGACTATTACATGTCATTATATTCATGCAAATTTGACTATTACGTGTCATTATATTCATGCAAATTTGACTATTACGCGTCATTATATTCATGCAAACTATTATATGTCATTATATTCATGCAAACTATTATATGTCATTATATTCATGCAAATTTGACTATTACATGTCATTATATTCATGCAAACTATTATATGTCATTATATTCATGCAAACTATTATATGTCATTATATTCATGCAAATTTGACTATTACATGTCATTATATTCATGCAAACTATTATATGTCATTATATTCATGCAAACTATTATATGTCATTATATTCATGCAAATTTGACTATTATATGTCATTATATTCATGCAAACTATTACATGTCATTATATTCATGCAAATTTGACTATTACGCGTCATTATATTCATGCAAACTATTACGCGTCATTATATTCATGCAAATTTGACTATTATATGTCATTATATTCATGCAAACTATTACATGTCATTATATTCATGCAAACTATTATATGTCATTATATTCATGCAAACTATTATATGTCATTATGTTTATGCAAATTTGACTATTACATGTCATTATATTCATGCAAATTTGACTATTACGTGTCATTATATTCATGCAAACTATTATATGTCATTATATTCATGCAAACTATTATATGTCATTATATTCATGCAAATTTGACTATTACATGTCATTATATTCATGCAAACTATTATATGTCATTATATTCATGCAAACTATTGTTAAAGAGCATCTCTCCTCTCTCTCTCTCTGGCTCTTTCATACTCTCTCTATTTTCTCTCTCTGTGTCTCTATTAGATAGTAGATCGAGAGAGAGAGGGAGAGGGTGGGAGGAGGTCAGAGAGATATTTTTGTAGTAAATCCACGTTGCAGGAAGTGACGTTTCATCTAACCGGATGTCATGTGATGCTACGTGGCAAGGTTGGTGAAACGTTGAGTCTCTCAGAAAATGCCAAGCCGAGCAGAGGTCTAAAATGGTTCTCTCCTAAGTAAGGGGGGAGATGCGCGCCCCAGACGTGGGACGTGGTAGGTACCCACAGTGGAGACCATCGATGGCGACATCTGCAGATCATGCCTGGGAGAATAAAAGGTTGAAAACCCAACATCTGTCTTCATCTTGTGTATTCCGGCGAAAACAGCAAGAGAGCTCCACCCAGATGAAGACTCTCCCAGAGCAGCAAAACCAGGTATGAACTTCTATATATAAACACATACATCCACAAGTGTCCTAACGACCAGACAAACGGTTTAAGGGATCTTGGGTCCCGTTCTCTCGTCTCTTAACACTTGTAATATCTCTCTCATCGTCGTAAACTTTTTCTCTTCATTAGTAAAATGGACACGTCATCACCAGGGTACCAGTATCCCTCAAGTAAAGTGTCAAAGTCCAAATCCGTTTCTTCTCCCTCCCTTATGTAACATATATGTTATTTGGTGCCGTTGACCTTCTTGCCCCCGCATGGGGCATATATATCGAAACCTGTATTGCCACGGACATAACGAGAAAAAGAAATAACGAGGAAAAATAAAGATAAGAAGAGAAATTGAGGAAAAAGGAGGGAGAAAAAAACGGAGAAGAGACAGTGGAATAAAAAAAGAAAGAATAGTGAAAATGAAGAGAAAAAGAGAATAAGTGAAGAACAGTGAAAAACGGGTAGAGAGAGAGAAAGAGAGAGAGGAAGGAAGAAGAAGAAAAAAATGATTCAGTTATGTGTTGAAAAAGATAGCAAAGGCATGAAGAATACCATACGCATTTAGAAGAAAATTAAACTCCAAAATTAAAAATACGCTGTGAATTTTGAAAACGACTGGAAAACAAAAGAGAAAAGAAAATTAATTTACCATATTAAAAATAAAAATAAAATTGAAAAACACAGAGAAAGAATTGAAAAAACGGAGAAAGAAAAAAAACGTATATATATATATATTTATATAGACAAGACAACACAAACGAACATTTGTTTAAGCAAAATGACATCGAGCTTGTCCACAGTTTATAAACCTGTCAGTCATTTGACATTGTTGAATTAAGCAAAGTGTTACAAAAATAAGGGACAGTGAACTTTTAAATGCATTCGGAATAGCAAGATGTCATTTTAGATTTGAAAAAAAAAAAAAGAAGAAATTACACTATTGTCGAAAGTATTAGGTGAAATAAAAATCAGGTTGGTGATGTGGCATCCCTCCGGATTAATTTTAAGTAAATTATAATTATATGAATAGAATAGAAGCGGAACTTTTTAATTTAATTCTGTGGTTAATTGTAAAAGAATAATGATTTTTTTTTTAGTTTCAGAAAACCCTTGAACTTTGCTTACGTGGACAATTTGATCTGTGATAATTTTGTTGAACTTTGCTGAAAGTTGTTAGTTATAAGTGAATTAATTAAGTATATATTAATTAAGTATTATTGAATATTGTTAAGTATTGTTGAGTTGCCATGTGTATTTTTCTGTATTTCTTTTTCTGTACTTTTGTTATCTTGTATTTGTATAGCAGATGGGGGCATCGATGGTCTTGCCACGTGGTGTCAATGTAATTTGATTTTTTAAAAATAAGATGATGACAGGATAGAGGTATATCAATTATCAATAATAATTTTTGAGATAACGGGATTATGCAAGGAAAACATAAATGAGAATTTTAAAATGGGATGATGTCGGAAGACAAAAGAATAAGGAATAAGGATTTTTTTTTTATCGAAATACAGTAGTTGGACAGGCAGACGGTTTGCTGGATTATGAGTAATGAGGTCAGGAAGTCAGTCGGTATTTATTCTAGTTTCGAGGTGGTCATGTATACATATTTTTTTGTTTGTTGTTTTGTTCTTGTAGTTTCGACAGATTTTTTTTGTTCCGGATGCGTAAGTCGGTGGAGGGCGGTACAGAACGTCCTCGTAATAAATTAAAAAAAAAAATCCATATTTTGGTAGGTGCTCAGGGAAGCACGAGATAGTTATAGAGAAATGGGCGATCTCTGTAACTAATATGGACAGTCGGAGGACATGTCCATTGTGTGTTGACCACACACATGTAAATGGGGTAGAATAAATAAAGGTGTTGACCACACAAAGGTAAATGGGGTAGAATAAATAAAACCGACTTGATTACTCTTGGACCAATTAAGTATAGTCATAGAGGAGGTAAATTAATTAAGAACATTTGATGTGAAATGGTGAAGGTTTGGGATGGGATTTTTTTTTGTTTTTGTTTTTGTGCTACCTAGGAGTAAAGAAGATTGTCCGTAAATCCTGAGATGTAAGTAGGAGGCAGATGGACCTCGATTTTGTGTTTTATTGTTGTTCGGCTAGGAGCCGTGAAATTATCGACCACGAGTAGTGTCGACCGGGAGCAAAGGATGCTCTGGAAGTCCCGAGATGGGTACGAAGAAGCCATGGGGTCATAAAGGAGTTTGACCTTGAAGAGCGCAGGGTAGCGCTACATGGCAATTTTATTGTTGTATTTATTTAATTTTGAGTTTATCGATTTATCGTAGGACAGTCTTCTTGCCAGCGGGTAGCGTATGTATTCCCTCCTTAGTTTAGTTAGTTAGTTATTAAAAATGTATGGCTTTGCCATACATTTTGATAAAAAGGGGTGGAGGAAGAATTTTAGAAGTAAAATGTTACCCTATTGTGAATTAAAGGTACCAAATTTAAAAAAAAAAACATGCTGGGTGAATTTAATTGGTATTATTAAATTAAATTATTTTGGAATAGATTTGGTTGGTTTAGTTATATTTTAGGGACGTTTAGCGCGTAGTTGCATTTTTTTCATGAGAATTACAAGGCGATTAGGCTGTAGAAAGCAGTTTTTTCTGTTGTTTTATTTTTTTTATAAGCCACGGTATTGTCACAAATTAGAAAATTTGGCAGGGGAAATACTATTTTAGAGTAATGAGAACCCTGTTAAAACAATACTAGTGGTTCCAGTGAGTTGGAAGATGCCACGTAGGCCCAAGCAACGGCAATAAGTCTTGTCCAACAAAAGTCTGGCGTGCGAGGTCGCGATAATTCCTCAGGGTACGGAGCGACTGGACAGTCGGTACCAAGCCTAATCACGGGGAGATAGAAGAAAGGGAAAGATGCAGATTACGTAAGGGACAAGATAGAGCCTTATTATTTTTTTTATTTTTTTAGAGGAATGTGTGAGGGATATCTGGGTTGGAATCTTGGGACTTGCTGGGAATACGGAAAAATCACAAAGGGAAAGCTACTTAGTTAGAAATCGATGCGCAAGTAAGCTTTGGCGCATTAGTTAGGGAGTGATGATTCCGTATCTTGTCGGGTTCCAGGAACTCAAACAGGCTCCGAGTGAATCAGTGTGAAGGCGTATCTTGGCTTAGACCAACCAAGGGAGTTAGTAGAAGAGCTTTGTGAAGTCCCGAAGTAGTAGATTGAATAGAACAAAGCTCCAGTAATAGGACCACTCAGAGAAAGACGTCAGGGCATTACAGTAAAGGAAAAAAAAAACTGGGACTTAGGCCTATGCTGAAAGTCGAGAACGCGAGTGGGATGGTTGGGTCGGTAGAGCATCAGACTTTTAATCTGAGGGTCTGGGGTTCGAGTCCCCATGCGATAAAACTACCACCAACATGGAGCATCCGACGTTCTGGTCGTAATTGCGATATGCTGGCCCCATTTCGAAAAAGTGATCGAAAATGGAGTCTCCATTTGTTTGGCCAAGTGGTCCAAATAAAGAGCAGAGTCAGTGGAAAATATCCAACAATGCGACCGCCTAGACAAGATGTATATCTGCAAAGCTGTATCTTTGTCTAACTTGGAAGCAAGTTAATGTCGAGGAGGGACTTTCGAGAAGCAGCAGAAGGGTTGATAGTGTTGTAGAAGAGTACTGGTGCCTGATCTTTCTTGGAAAAGGGGTGAGTCCGGAAAGTGAAAGAATAAAGATGTACTTCGGACATAATTATTTTTTTTAGTCAGTTAGTTATTAAAAATGTATGGCTTGCCATACATTTTGATAAAAAAGGGGTGGAGGAATGTTAAAGAGCATCTCTCCTCTCTCTCTCTCTGGCTCTTTCATACTCTCTCTATTTTCTCTCTCTGTGTCTCTATTAGATAGTAGATCGAGAGAGAGAGGGAGAGGGTGGGAGGAGGTCAGAGAGATATTTTTGTAGTAAATCCACGTTGCAGGAAGTGACGTTTCATCTAACCGGATGTCATGTGATGCTACGTGGCAAGGTTGGTGAAACGTTGAGTCTCTCAGAAAATGCCAAGCCGAGCAGAGGTCTAAAATGGTTCTCTCCTAAGTAAGGGGGGAGATGCGCGCCCCAGACGTGGGACGTGGTAGGTACCCACAGTGGAGACCATCGATGGCGACATCTGCAGATCATGCCTGGGAGAATAAAAGGTTGAAAACCCAACATCTGTCTTCATCTTGTGTATTCCGGCGAAAACAGCAAGAGAGCTCCACCCAGATGAAGACTCTCCCAGAGCAGCAAAACCAGGTATGAACTTCTATATATAAACACATACATCCACAAGTGTCCTAACGACCAGACAAACGGTTTAAGGGATCTTGGGTCCCGTTCTCTCGTCTCTTAACACTTGTAATATCTCTCTCATCGTCGTAAACTTTTTCTCTTCATTAGTAAAATGGACACGTCATCACCAGGGTACCAGTATCCCTCAAGTAAAGTGTCAAAGTCCAAATCCGTTTCTTCTCCCTCCCTTATGTAACACTATTATATGTCATTATATTCATGCAAATTTGACTATTACATGTCATTATATTCATGCAAATTTGACTATTACGCGTCATTATATTCATGCAAATTTGACTATTACGCGTCATTATATTCATGCAAATTTGACTATTATATGTCATTATATTCATGCAAACTATTACATGTCATTATATTCATGCAAACTATTACATGTAATTATATTCATGCAAACTATTATATGTCATTATATTCATGCAAACTATTACATGTCATTATATTCATGCAAACTATTATATCTCATTATATTCATGCAAATTTGACTATTACGCGTCATTATATTCATGCAAATTTGACTATTACGCGTCATTATATTCATGCAAATTTGACTATTATATGTCATTATATTCATGCAAACTATTACATGTCATTATATTCATGCAAACTATTATATGTCATTATATTCATGCAAACTATTACATGTCATTATATTCATGCAAACTATTACATGTCATTATATTCATGCAAACTATTATATCTCATTATATTCATGCAAACTATTATATGTCATTCTATTCATGCAAATTTGACTATTATATGTCATTATATTCATGCAAACTATTACATGTCATTATATTCATGCAAACTATTACATGTCATTATATTCATGCAAACTATTATATGTCATTATATTCATGCAAACTATTATATGTCATTATATTCATGCAAACTATTACATGTCATTATATTCATGCAAACTATTACATGTCATTATATTCATGCAAACTATTATATCTCATTATATTCATGCAAACTATTATATGTCATTCTATTCATGCAAATTTGACTATTATATGTCATTATATTCATGCAAACTATTACATGTCATTATATTCATGCAAACTATTACATGTCATTATATTCATGCAAACTATTATATGTCATTATATTCATGCAAACTATTATATGTCATTATATTCATGCAAACTATTATATGTCATTATATTCATGCAAACTATTATATGTCATTATATTCATGCAAAATTGACTATTACATGTCATTATATTCATGCAAACTATTATATGTCATTATATTCATGCAAACTATTATATGTCATTATATTCATGCAAATTTGACTATTACATGTCATTATATTCATGCAAATTTGACTATTACGCGTCATTATATTCATGCAAATTTGACTATTACGCGTCATTATATTCATGCAAATTTGACTATTATATGTCATTATTTTCATGCAAACTATTACATGTCATTATATTCATGCAAACTATTACATGTCATTATATTCATGCAAACTATTATATGTCATTATATTCATGCAAACTATTACATGTCATTATATTCATGCAAACTATTATATCTCATTATATTCATGCAAATTTGACTATTACGCGTCATTATATTCATGACAATTTGACTATTACGCGTCATTATATTCATGCAAATTTGACTATTATATGTCATTATATTCATGCAAACTATTACATGTCATTATATTCATGCAAACTATTATATGTCATTATATTCATGCAAACTATTATATGTCATTATATTAATGCAAATTTGACTATTACATGTCATTATATTCATGCAAACTATTATATGTCATTATATTCATGCAAACTATTATATGTCATCATATTCATGCAAATTTGACTATTACATGTCATTATATTCATGCAAACTATTATATGTCATTATATTCATGCAAAATATTATATGTCATTATATTCATGCAAATTTGACTATTACATGTCATTATATTCATGCAAATTTGATTATTACGCGTCATTATATTCATGCAAATTTGACTATTACGCGTCATTATATTCATGCAAATTTGACTATTATATGTCATTATATTCATGCAAACTATTACATGTCATTATATTCATGCAAACTATTACATGTCATTATATTCATGCAAAATATTATATGTCATTATATTCATGCAAACTATTACATGTCATTATATTCATGCAAACTATTATATCTCATTATATTCATGCAAATTTGACTATTACGCGTCATTATATTCATGCAAATTTGACTATTACGCGTCATTATATTCATGCAAATTTGACTATTATATGTCATTATATTCATGCAAACTATTACATGTCATTATATTCATGCAAACTATTATATGTCATTATATTCATGCAAACTATTACATGTCATTATATTCATGCCAACTATTACATGTCATTATATTCATGCAAACTATTATATCTCATTATATTCATGCAAACTATTATATGTCATTCTATTCATGCAAATTTGACTATTATATGTCATTATATTCATGCAAACTATTACATGTCATTATATTCATGCAAACTATTACATGTCATTATATTCATGCAAACTATTATATCTCATTATATTCATGCAAACTATTATATGTCATTCTATTCATGCAAATTTTACTATTATATGTCATTATATTCATGCAAACTATTACATGTCATTATATTCATGCAAACTATTACATGTCATTATATTCATGCAAACTATTATATGTCATTATATTCATGCAAACTATTATATGTCATTATATTCATGCAAACTATTACATGTCATTATATTCATGCAAACTATTATATGTCATTATATTCATGCAAACTATTATATGTCATTATATTCATGCAAACAATTACATGTCATTATATTCATGCAAACTATTACATGTCATTATATTCATGCAAACTATTATATGTCATTATATTCATGCAAACTATTACATGTCATTATATTCATGCAAACTATTACATGTCATTATATTCATGCAAACTATTATATGTCATTATATTCATGCAAACTATTACATGTCATTATATTCATGCAAACTATTATATGTCATTATATTCATGCAAACTATTACATGTCATTATATTCATGCAAACTATTACATGTCATTATATTCATGCAAACTATTATATATCATTATATTCATGCAAACTATTATATGCAATTATATTCATGCAAACTATTATATGTCATTATATTCATGCAAACTATTATATGTCATTATATTCATGAAACTATTACATGTCATTATATTCATGCAAACTATTATATGTGATTATATTCATGCAAACTATTATATGTCATTATATTCATGCACACTATTATATGTCATTATATTCATGCAAACTATTACATGTCATCATATTCATGCAAACTATTACATGTCATTATATTCATGCAAACTATTATATGTCATTATATTCATGCAAACTATTACATGTCATTATATTCATGCAAACTATTACATGTCATTATATTCATGCAAACTATTACATGTCATTATATTCATGCAAACTATTATATGTCATTATATTCATGCAAACTATTATATGTCATTATATTCATGCAAACTATTACATGTCATTATATTCATGCAAACTATTATATCTCATTATATTCATGCAAACTATTATATGTCATTATATTCATGCAAACTATTATATCTCATTATATTCATGCAAACTATTATATGTCATTATATTCATGCCAACAATTATATGTCATTATATTCATGCAAACTATTATATGTCATTATATTCATGCAAACTATTACATGTCATTATATTCATGCAAACTATTACATGTCATTATATTCATGCAAACTATTATATGTCATTATATTCATGCAAACTATTATATGTCATTCTATTCATGCAAACTATTGTATGTCAATATATTCATGCAAACTATTACATGTCATTATATTCATGCAAACTATTACATGTCATTATATTCATGCAAACTATTACATGTCATTATATTCATGCAAACTATTATATGTCATTATATTCATGCAAACTATTATATGTCATTCTATTCATGCAAATTTGACTATTATATGTCATTATATTCATGCAAACTATTACATGTCATTATATTCATGCAAACTATTACATGTCATTATATTCATGCAAACTATTACATGTCATTATATTCATGCAAACTATTACATGTCATTATATTCATGCAAACTATTACATGTCATAATATTCATGCAAACTATTATATGTCATTATATTCATGCAAACTATTATATGTCATTCTATTCATGCAAATTTGACTATTATATGTCATTATATTCATGCAAACTATTACATGTCATTATATTCATTCAAACTATTATATGTCATTATATTCATGCAAACTATTACATGTCATTATATTCATGCAAACTATTACATGTCATTATATTCATGCAAACTATTATATGTCATTATATTCATGCAAACTATTACATGTCATTATATTCATGCAAACTATTATATCTCATTATATTCATGCAAACTATTATATGTCATTATATTCATGCAAACTATTATATGTCATTATATTCATGCAAACTATTACATGTCATTATATTCATGCAAACTATTACATGTCATTATATTCATGCAAACTATTACATGTCATTATATTCATGAATACTATTACATGTCATTATATTCATGCAAACTATTATATGTCATTATATTCATGCAAACTATTATATGTCATTATATTCATGCAAATTTGACTATTACATGTCATTATATTCATGCAAATTTGACTATTACGCGTCATTATATTCATGCAAATTTGACTATTACGCGTCATTATATTCATGCAAATTTGACTATTATATGTCATTATATTCATGCAAACTATTACATGTCATTATATTCATGCAAACTATTACATGTCATTATATTCATGCAAACTATTATATGTCATTATATTCATGCAAACTATTACATGTCATTATATTCATGCAAACTATTATATCTCATTATATTCATGCAAATTTGACTATTACGCGTCATTATATTCATGACAATTTGACTATTACGCGTCATTATATTCATGCAAATTTGACTATTATATGTCATTATATTCATGCAAACTATTACATGTCATTATATTCATGCAAACTATTATATGTCATTATATTCATGCAAACTATTATATGTCATTATATTAATGCAAATTTGACTATTACATGTCATTATATTCATGCAAACTATTATATGTCATTATATTCATGCAAACTATTATATGTCATCATATTCATGCAAATTTGACTATTACATGTCATTATATTCATGCAAACTATTATATGTCATTATATTCATGCAAAATATTATATGTCATTATATTCATGCAAATTTGACTATTACATGTCATTATATTCATGCAAATTTGACTATTACGCGTCATTATATTCATGCAAATTTGACTATTACGCGTCATTATATTCATGCAAATTTGACTATTATATGTCATTATATTCATGCAAACTATTACATGTCATTATATTCATGCAAACTATTACATGTCATTATATTCATGCAAAATATTATATGTCATTATATTCATGCAAACTATTACATGTCATTATATTCATGCAAACTATTATATCTCATTATATTCATGCAAATTTGACTATTACGCGTCATTATATTCATGCAAATTTGACTATTACGCGTCATTATATTCATGCAAATTTGACTATTATATGTCATTATATTCATGCAAACTATTACATGTCATTATATTCATGCAAACTATTATATGTCATTATATTCATGCAAACTATTACATGTCATTATATTCATGCAAACTATTACATGTCATTATATTCATGCAAACTATTATATCTCATTATATTCATGCAAACTATTATATGTCATTCTATTCATGCAAATTTGACTATTATATGTCATTATATTCATGCAAACTATTACATGTCATTATATTCATGCAAACTATTACATGTCATTATATTCATGCAAACTATTATATCTCATTATATTCATGCAAACTATTATATGTCATTCTATTCATGCAAATTTTACTATTATATGTCATTATATTCATGCAAACTATTACATGTCATTATATTCATGCAAACTATTACATGTCATTATATTCATGCAAACTATTATATGTCATTATATTCATGCAAACTATTATATGTCATTATATTCATGCAAACTATTACATGTCATTATATTCATGCAAACTATTATATGTCATTATATTCATGCAAACTATTATATGTCATTATATTCATGCAAACAATTACATGTCATTATATTCATGCAAACTATTACATGTCATTATATTCATGCAAACTATTATATGTCATTATATTCATGCAAACTATTACATGTCATTATATTCATGCAAACTATTACATGTCATTATATTCATGCAAACTATTATATGTCATTATATTCATGCAAACTATTACATGTCATTATATTCATGCAAACTATTATATGTCATTATATTCATGCAAACTATTACATGTCATTATATTCATGCAAACTATTACATGTCATTATATTCATGCAAACTATTATATGTCATTATATTCATGCAAACTATTATATGTCATTATATTCATGCAAACTATTATATGTCATTATATTCATGCAAACTATTATATGTCATTATATTCATGAAACTATTACATGTCATTATATTCATGCAAACTATTATATGTGATTATATTCATGCAAACTATTATATGTCATTATATTCATGCACACTATTATATGTCATTATATTCATGCAAACTATTACATGTCATCATATTCATGCAAACTATTACATGTCATTATATTCATGCAAACTATTATATGTCATTATATTCATGCAAACTATTACATGTCATTATATTCATGCAAACTATTACATGTCATTATATTCATGCAAACTATTACATGTCATTATATTCATGCAAACTATTATATGTCATTATATTCATGCAAACTATTATATGTCATTATATTCATGCAAACTATTACATGTCATTATATTCATGCAAACTATTATATCTCATTATATTCATGCAAACTATTATATGTCATTATATTCATGCAAACTATTATATCTCATTATATTCATGCAAACTATTATATGTCATTATATTCATGCCAACAATTATATGTCATTATATTCATGCAAACTATTATATGTCATTATATTCATGCAAACTATTACATGTCATTATATTCATGCAAACTATTACATGTCATTATATTCATGCAAACTATTATATGTCATTATATTCATGCAAACTATTATATGTCATTCTATTCATGCAAACTATTGTATGTCATTATATTCATGCAAACTATTACATGTCATTATATTCATGCAAACTATTACATGTCATTATATTCATGCAAACTATTACATGTCATTATATTCATGCAAACTATTATATGTCATTATATTCATGCAAACTATTATATGTCATTCTATTCATGCAAATTTGACTATTATATGTCATTATATTCATGCAAACTATTACATGTCATTATATTCATGCAAACTATTACATGTCATTATATTCATGCAAACTATTACATGTCATTATATTCATGCAAACTATTACATGTCATTATATTCATGCAAACTATTACATGTCATTATATTCATGCAAACTATTATATGTCATTATATTCATGCAAACTATTATATGTCATTCTATTCATGCAAATTTGACTATTATATGTCATTATATTCATGCAAACTATTACATGTCATTATATTCATTCAAACTATTATATGTCATTATATTCATGCAAACTATTACATGTCATTATATTCATGCAAACTATTACATGTCATTTATTCATGCAAACTATTATATGTCATTATATTCATGCAAACTATTACATGTCATTATATTCATGCAAACTATTATATCTCATTATATTCATGCAAACTATTATATGTCATTATATTCATGCAAACTATTATATGTCATTATATTCATGCAAACTATTACATGTCATTATATTCATGCAAACTATTACATGTCATTATATTCATGCAAACTATTACATGTCATTATATTCATGAATACTATTACATGTAATTATATTCATGCAAACTATTACATGTCATTATATTCATGCAAACTATTATATGTCATTATATTCATGCAAACTATTATATGTCATTCTATTCATGCAAATTTGACTATTATATGTCATTCTATTCATGCAAACTATTACATGTCATTATATTCATGCAAACTATTACATGTCATTATATTCATGCAAACTATTACATGTCATTATATTCATGCAAACTATTATATCTCATTATATTCATGCAAACTATTATATGTCATTATATTCATGCAAACTATTATATGTCATTATATTCATGCAAACTATTATATCTCATTATATTCATGCAAACTATTATATGTCATTATATTTATGCAAACTATTACATGTCATTATATTCATGCAAACTATTACATGTCATTATATTCATGCAAACTATTATATCTCATTATATTCATGCAAACTATTATATCTCATTATATTCATGCAAACTATTATATGTCATTATATTCATGCAAACTATTACATGTCATTATATTCATGCAAACTATTACATGTCATTATATTCATGCAAACTATTATATGTCATTATATTCATGCAAACTATTATATCTCATTATATTCATGCAAACTATTATATGTCATTATATTCATGCAAACTATTACATGTCATTATATTCATGCAAACTATTATATGTCATTATATTCATGCAAACTATTATATGTAATTATATTCATGCAAACTATTATATGTCATTATATTCATGCAAACTATTATATGTCATTATATTCATGCAAACTATTATATGTCATTATATTCATGCAAACTATTACATGTCATTATATTCATGCAAACTATTATATGTCATTATATTCATGCAAACTATTACATGTCATTATATTCATGCAAACTATTATATGTCATACTATTCATGCAAACTATTACATGTCATTATATTCATGCAAACTATTACATGTCATTATATTCATGCAAACTATAACATGTCATTATATTCATGCAAACTATTACATGTAATTATATTCATGCAAACTATTATATGTCATTATATTCATGCAAACTATTACATGTCATTATATTCATGCAAACTATTACATGTCATTATATTCATGCAAACTATTACATGTCATTATATTCATGCAAACTATTACATGTCATTATATTCATGCAAACTATTACTTGTCATTATATTCATGCAAACTATTACATGTCATTATATTCATGCAAACTATTATATGTCATTATATTCATGCAAACTATTACATGTCATTATATTCATGCAAACTATTATATCTCATTATATTCATGCAAACTATTATATGTCATTATATTCATGCAAACAATTACATATCATTATATTCATGCAAACTATTACATGTCATTATATTCATGCAAACTATTACATGTCATTATATTCATGCAAACTATTATCTGTCATTATATTCATGCAAACTATTACATGTCATTATATTCATGCAAACTATTATATGTCATTATATTCATGCAAACTATTACATGTCATTATATTCATGCAAACTATTATATGTCATTATATTCATGCAAACTATTACATGTCATTATATTCATGCAAACTATTATATGTCATTATATTCATGCAAACTATTACATGTCATTATATTCATGCAAACTATTACATGTCATTATATTCATGCAAACTATTATATGTCATTATATTCATGCAAACTATTATATCTCATTATATTCATGCAAACTATTATATCTCATTATATTCATGCAAACTATTATATGTCATTATATTCATGCAAACTATTACATGTCATTATATTCATGCAAACTATTATATGTCATTATATTCATGCAAACTATTACATGTCATTATATTCATGCAAACTATTATATGTCATTATATTCATGCAAACTATTACAAGTCATTATATTCATGCAAACTATTATATCTCATTATATTCATGCAAACTATTATATGTCATTATATTCATGCAAACTATTACATGTCATTATATTCATGCAAACTATTATATGTCATTATATTCATGCAAACTATTACATGTCATTATATTCATGCAAACTATTACATGTCATTATATTCATGCAAACTATTACATGTCATTATATTCATGCAAACTATTATATGTCATTATATTCATGCAAACTATTATATGTCATTATATTCATGCAAACTATTACATGTCATTATATTCATGCAAACTATTATATGTCATTATATTCATGCAAACTATTACATGTAATTATATTCATGCAAACTATTATATGTCATTATATTCATGCTAACTATTACATGTCATTATATTCATGCAAACTATTACAGGTCATTATATTCATGCAAATTATTACATGTCATTATATTCATGCAAACTATTATATGTCATTATATTCATGCAAACTATTATATCTCATTATATTCATGCAAACTATTATATGTCATTATATTTATGCAAACTATTACATGTCATTATATTCATGCAAACTATTATATGTCATTATATTCATGCAAACTATTACATGTCATTATATTCATGCAAACTATTATATGTCATTATATTCATGCAAACTATTACATGTCATTATATTCATGCAAACTATTATATCTAATTATATTCATGAAAACTATTATATGTCATTATATTCATGCAAACTATTACATGTCATTATATTCATGCAAACTATTATATGTCATTATATTCATGCAAGCTATTACATGTCATTATATTCATGCAAACTATTACATGTCATTATATTCATGCAAACTATTACATGTCATTATATTCATGCAAACTATTATATGTCATTATATTCATGCAAACTATTACATGTCATTATATTCATGCAAACTATTATATCTCATTATATTCATGCAAACTATTACATGTCATTATATTCATGCAAACTATTACATGTCATTATATTCATGCAAACTATTACATGTCATTATATTCATGCAAACTATTACATGTCATTATATTCATGCAAACTATTATATGTCATTATATTCATGCAAACTATTACATGTCATTATATTCATGCAAACTATTATATGTCATTATATTCATGCAAACTATTACATGTCATTATATTCATGCAAACTATTATATGTCATTATATTCATGCAAACTATTACAAGTCATTATATTCATGCAAACTATTATATCTCATTATATTCATGCAAACTATTATATGTCATTATATTCATGCAAACTATTACATGTCATTATATTCATGCAAACTATTATATGTCATTATATTCATGCAAACTATTACATGTCATTATATTCATGCAAACTATTACATGTCATTATATTCATGCAAACTATTACATGTCATTATATTCATGCAAACTATTATATGTCATTATATTCATGCAAACTATTATATGTCATTATATTCATGCAAACTATTACATGTCATTATATTCATGCAAACTATTATATGTCATTATATTCATGCAAACTATTACATGTAATTATATTCATGCAAACTATTATATGTCATTATATTCATGCTAACTATTACATGTCATTATATTCATGCAAACTATTACAGGTCATTATATTCATGCAAATTATTACATGTCATTATATTCATGCAAACTATTATATGTCATTATATTCATGCAAACTATTATATCTCATTATATTCATGCAAACTATTATATGTCATTATATTTATGCAAACTATTACATGTCATTATATTCATGCAAACTATTATATGTCATTATATTCATGCAAACTATTACATGTCATTATATTCATGCAAACTATTATATGTCATTATATTCATGCAAACTATTACATGTCATTATATTCATGCAAACTATTATATCTAATTATATTCATGAAAACTATTATATGTCATTATATTCATGCAAACTATTACATGTCATTATATTCATGCAAACTATTATATGTCATTATATTCATGCAAGCTATTACATGTCATTATATTCATGCAAACTATTACATGTCATTATATTCATGCAAACTATTACATGTCATTATATTCATGCAAACTATTATATGTCATTATATTCATGCAAACTATTACATGTCATTATATTCATGCAAACTATTATATCTCATTATATTCATGCAAACTATTACATGTCATTATATTCATGCAAACTATTACATGTCATTATATTCATGCAAACTATTACATGTCATTATATTCATGCAAACTATTACATGTCATTATATTCATGCAAACTATTATATGTCATTATATTCATGCAAACTATTACATGTCATTATATTCATGCAAACTATTACATGTCATTATATTCATGCAAATTATTACATGTCATTATATTCATGCAAACTATTATATGTCATTATATTCATGCAAACTATTACATGTCATTATATTCATGCAAACTATTATATCTCATTATATTCATGCAAACTATTACATGTCATTATATTCATGCAAACTATTACATGTCATTATATTCATGCAAACTATTATATGTCATTATATTCATGCAAACTATTATATGTCATTATATTCATGCAAACTATTACATGTCATTATATTCATGCAAACTATTATATGTCATTATATTCATGCAAATTTGACTATTACATGTCATTATATTCATGCAAACTATTATATGTCATTATATTCATGCAAACTATTATATGTCATTATATTCATGCAAACTATTACATGTCATTATATTCATGCAAACTATTATATGTCATTCTATTCATGCAAATTTGACTATTACATGTCATTATATTCATGCAAACTATTACATGTCATTATATTCATGCAAAGTATTACATGTCATTATATTCATGCAAACTATTATATGTCATTATATTCATGCAAACTATTACATGTCATTATATTCCTGCAAACTATTAAATGTCATTATATTCATGCAAACTATTATATGTCATTATATTCATGCACACTATTATATGTCATTATATTCATGCAAACTATTACATGTCATTATATTCATGCAAACTATTATATGTCATTATATTCATGCAAACTATTATATGTCATTATATTCATGCAAACTATTACATGTCATTATATTCATGCAAACTATTATATGTCATTATATTCATGCAAATTTGACTATTACATGTCATTATATTCATGCAAACTATTACATGTCATTATATTCATGCAAACTATTACATGTCATTATATTCATGCAAACTATTATATCTCATTATATTCATGCAAACTATTACATGTCATTATATTCATGCAAACTATTACATGTCATTATATTCATGCAAACTATTATATGTCATTATATTCATGCAAACTATTTTATGTCATTATATTCATGCAAACTATTACATGTCATTATATTCATGCAAACTATTATATGTCATTATATTCATGCAAATTTGACTATTACATGTCATTATATTCATGCAAACTATTATATGTCATTATATTCATGCAAACTATTATATGTCATTATATTCATGCAAACTATTACATGTCATTATATTCATGCAAACTATTATATGTCATTATATTCATGCAAACTATTATATCTCATTATATTCATGCAAACTATTACATGTCATTATATTCATGCAAACTATTACATGTCATTATATTCATGCAAACTATTACATGTCATTATATTCATGCAAACTATTACATGTCATTATATTCATGCAAACTATTACATGTCATTATATTCATGCAAACTTTTATATGTCATTATATTCATGCAAACTATTACATGTCATTATATTCATGCAAACTATTACATGTCATTATATTCATGCAAACTATTACATGTCATTATATTCATGCAAACTATTACATGTCATTATATTCATGCAAACTATTATATCTCATTATATTCATGCAAACTTTTATATGTCATTCTATTCATGCAAATTTGACTATTATATGTCATTATATTCATGCAAACTATTACATGTCATTATATTCATGCAAACTATTATATCTCATTATATTCATGCAAACTATTATATGTCATTCTATTCATGCAAATTTGACTATTACATGTCATTATATTCATGCAAACTATTACATGTCATTATATTCATGCAAACTATTATATGTCATTATATTCATGCAAACTATTATATGTCATTATATTCATGCAAACTATTATATGTCATTATATTCATGCAAACTATTATATCTCATTATATTCATGCAAACTATTATATGTCATTATATTCATGCAAACTATTATATGTCATTATATTCATGCAAACTATTACATGTCATTAATTCATGCAAACTATTGTATCTCATTATATTCATGCAAACTATTACATGTCATTATATTCATGCAAACTATTACATGTCATTATATTCATGCAAACTATTACATGTCATTATATTCATGAAAACTATTCTATCTCATTATATTCATGCAAACTATTACATGTCATTATATTCATGCAAACTATTATATCTCATTATATTCATGCAAACTATTATATGTCATTCTATTCATGCAAATTTGACTATTATATGTCATTATATTCATGCAAACTATTACATGTCATTATATTCATGCAAACTATTACATGTCATTATATTCATGCAAACTATTACATGTCATTATATTCATGCAAACTATTATATGTCATTATATTAATGCAAACTATTATATCTCATTATATTCATGCAAACTATTATATGTCATTATATTTATGCAAACTATTACATGTCATTATATTCATGCAAACTATTATATGTCATTATATTCATGCAAACTATTACATGTCATTATATTCATGCAAACTATTATATGTCATTATATTCATGCAAACTATTACATGTCATTATATTCATGCAAACTATTATATCTCATTATATTCATGCAAACTATTATATGTCATTATATTCATGCAAACTATTACATGTCATTATATTCATGCAAACTATTATATGTCATTATATTCATGCAAGCTATTACATGTCATTATATTCATGCAAACTATTACATGTCATTATATTCATGCAAACTATTACATGTCATTATATTCATGCAAACTATTATATGTCATTATATTCATGCAAATTATTACATGTCATTATATTCATGCAAACTATTATATGTCATTATACTCATGCAAACTATTACATGTCATTATATTCATGCAAACTATTACATGTCATTATATTCATGCAAACTATTACATGTCATTATATTCATGCAAACTATTACATGTCATTATATTCATGCAAACTATTATATGTCATTATATTAATGCAAACTATTACATGTAATTATATTCATGCAAACTATTATATCTCATTATATTCATGCAAACTATTACATGTCATTATATTCATGCAAACTATTACATGTCATTATATTCATGCACACTATCATATGTCATTATATTCATGCAAACTATTATATGTCATTATATTCATGCAAACTATTACATGTCATTATATTCATGCAAACTATTATATGTCATTATATTAATGCAGATTTGACTATTACATGTCATTATATTCATGCAAACTATTATATGTCATTATATTCATGCAAACTATTATATGTCATTATATTCATGCAAACTATTACATGTCATTATATTCATGCAAACTATTATATGTCATTATATTCATGCAAATTTGACTATTACATGTCATTATATTCATGCAAACTATTACATGTCATTATATTCATGCAAACTATTACATGTCATTATATTCATGCAAACTATTATATGTGATTATATTCATGCAAACTATTACATGTCATTATATTCATGCAAACTATTACATGTCATTATATTCATGCAAACTATTATAGGTCATTATATTCATGCAAACTATTATATGTCCTTATATTCATGCAAACTATTACATGTCATTATATTCATGCAAACTATTATATGTCATTATATTCATGCAAACTATTATATCTCATTATATTCATGCAAACTATTACATGTCATTATATTCATGCAAACTATTATATGTCATTATATTCATGCAAATTTGACTATTACATGTCATTATATTCATGCAAACTATTATATGTCATTATATTCATGCAAACTATTATATGTCATTATATTCATGCAAACTATTACATGTCATTATATTCATGCAAACTATTTTATGTCATTATATTCATGCAAATTTGACTATTACATGTCATTATATTCATGCAAACTATTACATGTCATTATATTCATGCAAACTATTACATGTCATTATATTCATGCAAACTATTATATCTCATTATATTCATGCAAACTATTACATGTCATTATATTCATGCAAACTATTACATGTCATTATATTCATGCAAACTATTATATGTCATTATATTCATGCAAACTATTACATGTCATTATATTCATGCAAACTATTATATGTCATTATATTCATGCAAATTTGACTATTACATGTCATTATATTCATGCAAACTATTATATGTCATTATATTCATGCAAACTATTATATGTCATTATATTCATGCAAACTATTACATGTCATTATATTCATGCAAACTATTATATGTCATTATATTCATGCAAACTATTATATGTCATTATATTCATGCAAACTATTACATGTCATTATATTCATGCAAACTATTACATGTCATTATATTCATGCAAACTATTACATGTCATTATATTCATGCAAACTATTACATGTCATTATATTCATGCAAACTATTACATGTCATTATATTCATGCAAACTATTATATGTCATTATATTCATGCAAACTATTACATGTCATTATATTCATGCAAACTATTACATGTCATTATATTCATGCAAACTATTACATGTCATTATATTCATGCAAACTATTACATGTCATTATATTCATGCAAACTATTATATCTCATTATATTCATGCAAACTATTATATGTCATTCTATTCATGCAAATTTGACTATTATATGTCATTATATTCATGCAAACTATTACATGTCATTATATTCATGCTAACTATTATATCTCATTATATTCATGCAAACTATTATATGTCATTCTATTCATGCAAATTTGACTATTACATGTCATTATATTCATGCAAACTATTACATGTTATTATATTCATGCAAACTATTATATGTCATTATATTCATGCAAACTATTATATCTCATTATATTCATGCAAACTATTATATGTCATTATATTCATGCAAAATATTATATCTCATTATATTCATGCAAACTATTATATGTCATTATATTCATGCAAACTATTATATGTCATTATATTCATGCAAACTATTACATGTCATTAATTCATGCAAACTATTATATCTCATTATATTCATGCAAACTATTACATGTCATTATATTCATGCAAACTATTATATCTCATTATATTCATGCAAACTATTATATGTCATTCTATTCATGCAAATTTGACTATTATATGTCATTATATTCATGCAAACTATTACATGTCATTATATTCATGCAAACTATTACATGTCATTATATTCATGCAAACTATTACATGTCATTATATTCATGCAAACTATTATATGTCATTATATTCATGCAAACTATTATATCTCATTATATTCATGCAAACTATTACATGTCATTATATTCATGCAAACTATTATATGTCATTATATTCATGCAAACTATTACATGTCATTATATTCATGCAAACTATTATATCTCATTATATTCATGCAAACTATTATATGTCATTATATTCATGCAAACTATTACATGTCATTATATTCATGCAAACTATTATATGTCATTATATTCATGCAAGCTATTACATGTCATTATATTCATGCAAACTATTACATGTCATTATATTCATGCAAACTATTACATGTCATTATATTCATGCAAACTATTATATGTCATTATATTCATGCAAATTATTACATGTCATTATATTCATGCAAACTATTATATGTCATTATATTTATGCAAACTATTACATGTCATTATATTCATGCAAACTATTACATGTCATTATATTCATGCAAACTATTACATGTCATTATATTCATGCAAACTATTACATGTCATTATATTCATGCAAACTATTATATGTCATTATATTCATGCAAACTATTACATGTCATTATATTCATGCAAACTATTACATGTCATTATATTCATGCAAACTATTACATGTCATTATATTCATGCAAACTATTATATGTCATTATATTCATGCAAACTATTACATGTCATTATATTCATGCAAACTATTATATCTCATTATATTCATGCAAACTATTACATGTCATTATATTCATGCAAACTATTACATGTCATTATATTCATGCAAACTATTATATGTCATTATATTCATGCAAACTATTACATGTCATTATATTCATGCAAACTATTACATGTCATTATATTCATGCAAACTATTATATGTCATTATATTCATGCAAATTTGACTATTACATGTCATTATATTCATGCAAACTATTATATGTCATTATATTCATGCAAACTATTATATGTCATTATATTCATGCAAACTATTACATGTCATTATATTCATGCAAACTATTATATGTCATTATATTCATGCAAATTTTACTATTACATGTCATTATATTCATGCAAACTATTACATGTCATTATATTCATGCAAACTATTACATGTCATTATATTCATGCAAACTATTATATGTCATTATATTCATGCAAACTATTACATGTCATTATATTCATGCAAACTATTACATGTCATTATATTCATGCAAACTATTATATGTAATTATATTCATGCAAACTATTATATGTCCTTATATTCATGCAAACTATTACATGTCATTATATTCATGCAAACTATTATATGTCATTATATTCATGCAAACTATTATATGTCATTATATTCATGCAAACTATTACATGTCATTATATTCATGCAAACTATTATATGTCATTATATTAATGCAAATTCGACTATTACATGCCATTATATTCATGCAAACTATTATATGTCATTATATTCGTGCAAACTATTATATGTCATTATATTCATGCAAACTATTACATGTCATTATATTCATGCAAACTATTATATGTCATTATATTCATGCAAATTTGACTATTACATATCATTATATTCATGCAAACTATTACATGTCATTATATTCATGCAAACTATTACATGTCATTATATTCATGCAAACTATTATATCTCATTATATTCATGCAAACTATTACATGTCATTATATTCCTGCAAACTATTAAATGTCATTATATTCATGCAAACTATTATATGTCATTATATTCATGCACACTATTATATGTCATTATATTCATGCAAACTATTACATGTCATTATATTCATGCAAACTATTATATGTCATTATATTCATGCAAACTATTATATGTCATTATATTCATGCAAACTATTACATGTCATTATATTCATGCAAACTATTATATGTCATTATATTCATGCAAATTTGACTATTACATGTCATTATATTCATGCAAACTATTACATGTCATTATATTCATGCAAACTATTACATGTCATTATATTCATGCAAACTATTATATCTCATTATATTCATGCAAACTATTACATGTCATTATATTCATGCAAACTATTACATGTCATTATATTCATGCAAACTATTATATGTCATTATATTCATGCAAACTATTATATGTCATTATATTCATGCAAACTATTACATGTCATTATATTCATGCAAACTATTATATGTCATTATATTCATGCAAATTTGACTATTACATGTCATTATATTCATGCAAACTATTATATGTCATTATATTCATGCAAACTATTATATGTCATTATATTCATGCAAACTATTACATGTCATTATATTCATGCAAACTATTATATGTCATTCTATTCATGCAAATTTGACTATTACATGTCATTATATTCATGCAAACTATTACATGTCATTATATTCATGCAAACTATTACATGTCATTATATTCATGCAAACTATTATATGTCATTATATTCATGCAAACTATTACATGTCATTATATTCCTGCAAACTATTAAATGTCATTATATTCATGCAAACTATTATATGTCATTATATTCATGCACACTATTATATGTCATTATATTCATGCAAACTATTACATGTCATTATATTCATGCAAACTATTATATGTCATTATATTCATGCAAACTATTATATGTCATTATATTCATGCAAACTATTACATGTCATTATATTCATGCAAACTATTATATGTCATTATATTCATGCAAATTTGACTATTACAATTCATTATATTCATGCAAACTATTACATGTCATTATATTCATGCAAACTATTACATGTCATTATATTCATGCAAACTATTATATCTCATTATATTCATGCAAACTATTACATGTCATTATATTCATGCAAACTATTACATGTCATTATATTCATGCAAACTATTATATGTCATTATATTCATGCAAACTATTATATGTCATTATATTCATGCAAACTATTACATGTCATTATATTCATGCAAACTATTATATGTCATTATATTCATGCAAATTTGACTATTACATGTCATTATATTCATGCAAACTATTATATGTCATTATATTCATGCAAACTATTATATGTCATTATATTCATGCAAACTATTACATGTCATTATATTCATGCAAACTATTATATGTCATTATATTCATGCAAACTATTATATCTCATTATATTCATGCAAACTATTACATGTCATTATATTCATGCAAACTATTACATGTCATTATATTCATGCAAACTATTACATGTCATTATATTCATGCAAACTATTACATGTCATTATATTCATGCAAACTATTACATGTCATTATATTCATGCAAACTTTTATATGTCATTATATTCATGCAAACTATTACATGTCATTATATTCATGCAAACTATTACATGTCATTATATTCATGCAAACTATTACATGTCATTATATTCATGCAAACTATTACATGTCATTATATTCATGCAAACTATTATATCTCATTATATTCATGCAAACTTTTATATGTCATTCTATTCATGCAAATTTGACTATTATATGTCATTATATTCATGCAAACTATTACATGTCATTATATTCATGCAAACTATTATATCTCATTATATTCATGCAAACTATTATATGTCATTCTATTCATGCAAATTTGACTATTACATGTCATTATATTCATGCAAACTATTACATGTCATTATATTCATGCAAACTATTATATGTCATTATATTCATGCAAACTATTATATGTCATTATATTCATGCAAACTATTATATGTCATTATATTCATGCAAACTATTATATCTCATTATATTCATGCAAACTATTATATGTCATTATATTCATGCAAACTATTATATGTCATTATATTCATGCAAACTATTACATGTCATTAATTCATGCAAACTATTGTATCTCATTATATTCATGCAAACTATTACATGTCATTATATTCATGCAAACTATTACATGTCATTATATTCATGCAAACTATTACATGTCATTATATTCATGAAAACTATTCTATCTCATTATATTCATGCAAACTATTACATGTCATTATATTCATGCAAACTATTATATCTCATTATATTCATGCAAACTATTATATGTCATTCTATTCATGCAAATTTGACTATTATATGTCATTATATTCATGCAAACTATTACATGTCATTATATTCATGCAAACTATTACATGTCATTATATTCATGCAAACTATTACATGTCATTATATTCATGCAAACTATTATATGTCATTATATTAATGCAAACTATTATATCTCATTATATTCATGCAAACTATTATATGTCATTATATTTATGCAAACTATTACATGTCATTATATTCATGCAAACTATTATATGTCATTATATTCATGCAAACTATTACATGTCATTATATTCATGCAAACTATTATATGTCATTATATTCATGCAAACTATTACATGTCATTATATTCATGCAAACTATTATATCTCATTATATTCATGCAAACTATTATATGTCATTATATTCATGCAAACTATTACATGTCATTATATTCATGCAAACTATTATATGTCATTATATTCATGCAAGCTATTACATGTCATTATATTCATGCAAACTATTACATGTCATTATATTCATGCAAACTATTACATGTCATTATATTCATGCAAACTATTATATGTCATTATATTCATGCAAATTATTACATGTCATTATATTCATGCAAACTATTATATGTCATTATACTCATGCAAACTATTACATGTCATTATATTCATGCAAACTATTACATGTCATTATATTCATGCAAACTATTACATGTCATTATATTCATGCAAACTATTACATGTCATTATATTCATGCAAACTATTATATGTCATTATATTCATGCAAACTATTACATGTAATTATATTCATGCAAACTATTATATCTCATTATATTCATGCAAACTATTACATGTCATTATATTCATGCAAACTATTACATGTCATTATATTCATGCACACTATCATATGTCATTATATTCATGCAAACTATTATATGTCATTATATTCATGCAAACTATTACATGTCATTATATTCATGCAAACTATTATATGTCATTATATTAATGCAAATTTGACTATTACATGTCATTATATTCATGCAAACTATTATATGTCATTATATTCATGCAAACTATTATATGTCATTATATTCATGCAAACTATTACATGTCATTATATTCATGCAAACTATTATATGTCATTATATTCATGCAAATTTGACTATTACATGTCATTATATTCATGCAAACTATTACATGTCATTATATTCATGCAAACTATTACATGTCATTATATTCATGCAAACTATTATATGTGATTATATTCATGCAAACTATTACATGTCATTATATTCATGCAAACTATTACATGTCATTATATTCATGCAAACTATTATAGGTCATTATATTCATGCAAACTATTATATGTCCTTATATTCATGCAAACTATTACATGTCATTATATTCATGCAAACTATTATATGTCATTATATTCATGCAAACTATTATATCTCATTATATTCATGCAAACTATTACATGTCATTATATTCATGCAAACTATTATATGTCATTATATTCATGCAAATTTGACTATTACATGTCATTATATTCATGCAAACTATTATATGTCATTATATTCATGCAAACTATTATATGTCATTATATTCATGCAAACTATTACATGTCATTATATTCATGCAAACTATTTTATGTCATTATATTCATGCAAATTTGACTATTACATGTCATTATATTCATGCAAACTATTACATGTCATTATATTCATGCAAACTATTACATGTCATTATATTCATGCAAACTATTATATCTCATTATATTCATGCAAACTATTACATGTCATTATATTCATGCAAACTATTACATGTCATTATATTCATGCAAACTATTATATGTCATTATATTCATGCAAACTATTACATGTCATTATATTCATGCAAACTATTATATGTCATTATATTCATGCAAATTTGACTATTACATGTCATTATATTCATGCAAACTATTATATGTCATTATATTCATGCAAACTATTATATGTCATTATATTCATGCAAACTATTACATGTCATTATATTCATGCAAACTATTATATGTCATTATATTCATGCAAACTATTATATGTCATTATATTCATGCAAACTATTACATGTCATTATATTCATGCAAACTATTACATGTCATTATATTCATGCAAACTATTACATGTCATTATATTCATGCAAACTATTACATGTCATTATATTCATGCAAACTATTACATGTCATTATATTCATGCAAACTATTATATGTCATTATATTCATGCAAACTATTACATGTCATTATATTCATGCAAACTATTACATGTCATTATATTCATGCAAACTATTACATGTCATTATATTCATGCAAACTATTACATGTCATTATATTCATGCAAACTATTATATCTCATTATATTCATGCAAACTATTATATGTCATTATATTCATGCAAATTTGACTATTACATGTCATTATATTCATGCAAACTATTATATGTCATTATATTCATGCAAACTATTATATGTCATTATATTCATGCAAACTATTACATGTCATTATATTCATGCAAACTATTATATGTCATTATATTCATGCAAACTATTATATGTCATTATATTCATGCAAACTATTACATGTCATTATATTCATGCAAACTATTACATGTCATTATATTCATGCAAACTATTACATGTCATTATATTCATGCAAACTATTACATGTCATTATATTCATGCAAACTATTACATGTCATTATATTCATGCAAACTATTATATGTCATTATATTCATGCAAACTATTACATGTCATTATATTCATGCAAACTATTACATGTCATTATATTCATGCAAACTATTACATGTCATTATATTCATGCAAACTATTACATGTCATTATATTCATGCAAACTATTATATCTCATTATATTCATGCAAACTATTATATGTAATTCTATTCATGCAAATTTGACTATTATATGTCATTATATTCATGCAAACTATTACATGTCATTATATTCATGCAAACTATTATATGTCATTATATTCATGCAAACTATTACATGTCATTATATTCATGCTAACTATTATATCTCATTATATTCATGCAAACTATTATATGTCATTCTATTCATGCAAATTTGACTATTACATGTCATTATATTCATGCAAACTATTACATGTTATTATATTCATGCAAACTATTATATGTCATTATATTCATGCAAACTATTATATCTCATTATATTCATGCAAACTATTATATGTCATTATATTCATGCAAAATATTATATCTCATTATATTCATGCAAACTATTATATGTCATTATATTCATGCAAACTATTATATGTCATTATATTCATGCAAACTATTACATGTCATTAATTCATGCAAACTATTATATCTCATTATATTCATGCAAACTATTACATGTCATTATATTCATGCAAACTATTATATCTCATTATATTCATGCAAACTATTATATGTCATTCTATTCATGCAAATTTGACTATTATATGTCATTATATTCATGCAAACTATTACATGTCATTATATTCATGCAAACTATTACATGTCATTATATTCATGCAAACTATTACATGTCATTATATTCATGCAAACTATTATATGTCATTATATTCATGCAAACTATTATATCTCATTATATTCATGCAAACTATTACATGTCATTATATTCATGCAAACTATTATATGTCATTATATTCATGCAAACTATTACATGTCATTATATTCATGCAAACTATTATATCTCATTATATTCATGCAAACTATTATATGTCATTATATTCATGCAAACTATTACATGTCATTATATTCATGCAAACTATTATATGTCATTATATTCATGCAAGCTATTACATGTCATTATATTCATGCAAACTATTACATGTCATTATATTCATGCAAACTATTACATGTCATTATATTCATGCAAACTATTATATGTCATTATATTCATGCAAATTATTACATGTCATTATATTCATGCAAACTATTATATGTCATTATATTTATGCAAACTATTACATGTCATTATATTCATGCAAACTATTACATGTCATTATATTCATGCAAACTATTACATGTCATTATATTCATGCAAACTATTACATGTCATTATATTCATGCAAACTATTATATGTCATTATATTCATGCAAACTATTACATGTCATTATATTCATGCAAACTATTACATGTCATTATATTCATGCAAACTATTACATGTCATTATATTCATGCAAACTATTATATGTCATTATATTCATGCAAACTATTACATGTCATTATATTCATGCAAACTATTATATCTCATTATATTCATGCAAACTATTACATGTCATTATATTCATGCAAACTATTACATGTCATTATATTCATGCAAACTATTATATGTCATTATATTCATGCAAACTATTACATGTCATTATATTCATGCAAACTATTACATGTCATTATATTCATGCAAACTATTATATGTCATTATATTCATGCAAATTCGACTATTACATGTCATTATATTCATGCAAACTATTATATGTCATTATATTCATGCAAACTATTATATGTCATTATATTCATGCAAACTATTACATGTCATTATATTCATGCAAACTATTATATGTCATTATATTCATGCAAATTTTACTATTACATGTCATTATATTCATGCAAACTATTACATGTCATTATATTCATGCAAACTATTACATGTCATTATATTCATGCAAACTATTATATGTCATTATATTCATGCAAACTATTACATGTCATTATATTCATGCAAACTATTACATGTCATTATATTCATGCAAACTATTATATGTCATTATATTCATGCAAACTATTATATGTCCTTATATTCATGCAAACTATTACATGTCATTATATTCATGCAAACTATTATATGTCATTATATTCATGCAAACTATTATATGTCATTATATTCATGCAAACTATTACATGTCATTATATTCATGCAAACTATTATATGTCATTATATTAATGCAAATTCGACTATTACATGCCATTATATTCATGCAAACTATTATATGTCATTATATTCGTGCAAACTATTATATGTCATTATATTCATGCAAACTATTACATGTCATTATATTCATGCAAACTATTATATGTCATTCTATTCATGCAAATTTGACTATTATATGTCATTATATTCATGCAAACTATTACATGTCATTATATTCATGCAAACTATTACATGTCATTATATTCATGCAAACTATTATATCTCATTATATTCATGCAAACTATTACATGTCATTATATTCATGCAAACTATTACATGTCATTATATTCATGCAAACTATTATATGTCATTATATTCATGCAAACTATTATATGTCATTATATTCATGCAAAATATTACATGTCATTATATTCATGCAAACTATTATATGTCATTATATTCATGCAAATTTTACTATTACATGTCATTATATTCATGCAAACTATTATATGTCATTATATTCATGCAAAATATTATATGTCATTATATTCATGCAAACTATTACATGTCATTATATTCATGCAAACTATTATATGTCATTATATTCATGAAAACTATTATATGTCATTATATTCATGCAAACTATTACATGTCATTGTATTCATGCAAACTATTACATGTCATTATATTCATGCAAACTATTACATGTCATTATATTCATGCAAACTATTACATGTCATTATATTCATGCAAACTATTATATGTCATTATATTCATGCAAACTATTACATGTCATTATATTCATGCAAACTATTATATCTCATTATATTCATGCAAACTATTACATGTCATTATATTCATGCAAACTATTACATGTCATTATATTCATGCAAACTATTATATGTCATTATATTCATGCAAACTATTACATGTCATTATATTCATGCAAACTATTACATGTCATTATATTCATGCAAACTATTATATGTCATTATATTCATGCAAATTTGACTATTACATGTCATTATATTCATGCAAACTATTATATGTCATTATATTCATGCAAACTATTATATGTCATTATATTCATGCAAACTATTACATGTCATTATATTCATGCAAACTATTATATGTCATTATATTCATGCAAATTTTACTATTACATGTCATTATATTCATGCAAACTATTACATGTCATTATATTCATGCAAACTATTACATGTCATTATATTCATGCAAACTATTATATGTCATTATATTCATGCAAACTATTACATGTCATTATATTCATGCAAACTATTACATGTCATTATATTCATGCAAACTATTATATGTCATTATATTCATGCAAACTATTATATGTCCTTATATTCATGCAAACTATTACATGTCATTATATTCATGCAAACTATTATATGTCATTATATTCATGCAAACTATTATATGTCATTATATTCATGCAAACTATTACATGTCATTATATTCATGCAAACTATTATATGTCATTATATTCATGCAAATTCGACTATTACATGCCATTATATTCATGCAAACTATTATATGTCATTATATTCGTGCAAACTATTATATGTCATTATATTCATGCAAACTATTACATGTCATTATATTCATGCAAACTATTATATGTCATTATATTCATGCAAATTTGACTATTACATATCATTATATTCATGCAAACTATTACATGTCATTATATTCATGCAAACTATTACATGTCATTATATTCATGCAAACTATTATATCTCATTATATTCATGCAAACTATTACATGTCATTATATTCATGCAAACTATTACATGTCATTATATTCATGCAAACTATTATATGTCATTATATTCATGCAAACTATTATATGTCATTATATTCATGCAAAATATTACATGTCATTATATTCATGCAAACTATTATATGTCATTATATTCATGCAAATTTTACTATTACATGTCATTATATTCATGCAAACTATTATATGTCATTATATTCATGCAAAATATTATATGTCATTATATTCATGCAAACTATTACATGTCATTATATTCATGCAAACTATTATATGTCATTATATTCATGAAAACTATTACATGTCATTATATTCATGCAAACTATTACATGTCATTATATTCATGCAAACTATTACATGTCATTATATTCATGCAAACTATTACATGTCATTATATTCATGCAAACTATTATATGTCATTATATTCATGCAAACTATTACATGTCATTATATTCATGCAAACTATTACATGTCATTATATTCATGCAAACTATTATATCTCATTATATTCATGCAAACTATTATATGTCATTCTATTCATGCAAATTTGACTATTATATGTCATTATATTCATGCAAACTATTACATGTCATTATATTCATGCAAACTATTATATCTCATTATATTCATGCAAACTATTATATGTCATTCTATTCATGCAAATTTGACTATTACATGTCATTATATTCATGCAAACTATTACATGTCATTATATTCATGCAAACTATTATATGTCATTATATTCATGCAAACTATTATATCTCATTATATTCATGCAAACTATTATATGTCATTATATTCATGCAAACTATTATATCTCATTATATTCATGCAAACTATTATATGTCATTATATTCATGCAAACTATTATATGTCATTATATTCATGCAAACTATTACATGTCATTATATTCATGCAAACTATTATATCTCATTATATTCATGCAAACTATTATATGTCATTCTATTCATGCAAATTTGACTATTATATGTCATTATATTCATGCAAACTATTACATGTCATTATATTCATGCAAACTATTATATCTCATAATATTCATGCAAACTATTATTTGTCATTCTATTCATGCAAATTTGACTATTACATGTCATTATATTATTGCAAACTATTACATGTCATTATATTCATGCAAACTATTATATGTCATTATATTCATGCAAACTATTACATGTCATTATATTCATGCAAACTATTATATCTCATTATATTCATGCAAACTATTATATGTCATTCTATTCATGCAAATTTGACTATTATATGTCATTATATTCATGCAAACTATTACATGTCATTATATTCATGCAAACTATTATATCTCATTATATTCATGCAAACTATTATATGTCATTCTATTCATGCAAATTTGACTATTACATGTCATTATATTCATGCAAACTATTACATGTCATTATATTCATGCAAACTATTACATGTCATTATATTCATGCAAACTATTATATGTCATTATATTCATGCAAACTATTACATGTCATTATATTCATGCAAACTATTATATCTCATTATATTCATGCAAACTATTACATGTCATTATATTCATGCAAACTATTACATGTAATTATATTCATGCAAACTATTATATGTCATTATATTCATGCAAACTATTATATGTCATTATATTCATGCAAACTATTACATGTCATTATATTCATGCAAACTATTATATGTCATTATATTCATGCAAATTTGACTATTACATGTCATTATATTCATGCAAACTATTATATGTCATTATATTCATGCAAACTATTATATGTCATTATATTCATGCAAACTATTACATGTCATTATATTCATGCAAACTATTATATGTCATTATATTCATGCAAATTCTACTATTACATGTCATTATATTCATGCAAACTATTACATGTCATTATATTCATGCAAACTATTACATGTCATTATATTCATGCAAACTATTACATGTCATTATATTCATGCAAACTATTATATGTCATTATATTCATGCAAACTATTACATGTCATTATATTCATGCAAACTATTACATGTCATTATATTCATGCAAACTATTACATGTCATTATATTCATGCAAACTATTATATGTCATTATATTCATGCAAACTATTACATGTCATTATATTCATGCAAACTATTATATGTCATTATATTCATGCAAACTATTATATGTCATTATATTCATGCAAACTATTACATGTCATTATATTCATGCAAACTATTACATGTCATTATATTCATGCAAACTATTACATGTCATTATATTCATGCAAACTATTACATGTCATTATATTCATGCAAACTATTACATGTCATTATATTCATGCAAACTATTACATGTCATTATATTCATGCAAACTATTATATGTCATTATATTCATGCAAACTATTACATGTCATTATATTCATGCAAACTATTACATGTCATTATATTCATGCAAACTATTACACATCATTATATTCATGCAAACTATTATATGTCATTATATTCATGCAAACTATTATATGTCATTATATTCATGCAAACTATTACATGTCATTATATTCATGCAAACTATTACATGTCATTATATTCATGCAAACTATTATATGTCATTATATTCATGCAAACAATTACATGTCATTATATTCATGCAAACTATTATATGTCCTTATATTCATGCAAACTATTATATGTCATTATATTCATGCAAACTATTACATGTCATTATATTCATGCAAACTATTACATGTCATTATATTCATGCAAACTATTACATGTCATTATATTCATGCAAACTATTATATGTCATTATATTCATGCAAACTATTATATGCCATTATATTCATGCAAACTATTACATGTCATTATATTCATGCAAACTATTATATGTCATTATATTCATGCAAATTTGACTATTACATGTCATTATATTCATGCAAACTATTATATGTCATTATATTCATGCAAACTATTATATGTCATTATATTCATGCAAACTATTACATGTCATTATATTCATGCAAACTATTATATGTCATTATATTCATGCAAATTTGACTATTACATGTCATTATATTCATGCAAACTATTACATGTCATTATATTCATGCAAACTATTACATGTCATTATATTCATGCAAACTATTATATGTCATTATATTCATGCAAACTATTATATGTCATTATATTCATGCAAACTATTACATGTCATTATATTCATGCAAACTATTATATGTCATTATATTCATGCAAATTCTACTATTACATGCCATTATATTCATGCAAACTATTACATGTCATTATATTCATGCAAACTATTACATGTCATTATATTCATGCAAACTATTACATGTCATTATATTCATGCAAACTATTATATGTCATTATATTCATGCAAACTATTACATGTCATTATATTCATGCAAACTATTACATGTCATTATATTCATGCAAACTATTATATGTCATTATATTCATGCAAACTATTATATGTCCTTATATTCATGCAAACTATTATATGTCATTATATTCATGCAAACTATTACATGTCATTATATTCATGCAAACTATTACATGTCATTATATTCATGCAAACTATTACATGTCATTATATTCATGCAAACTATTATATGTCATTATATTCATGCAAACTATTATATGTCATTATATTCATGCAAACTATTACATGTCATTATATTCATGCAAACTATTACATGTCATTATATTCATGCAAACTATTATATGTCATTATATTCATGCAAACAATTACATGTCATTATATTCATGCAAACTATTATATGTCCTTATATTCATGCAAACTATTATATGTCATTATATTCATGCAAACTATTACATGTCATTATATTCATGCAAACTATTACATGTCATTATATTCATGCAAACTATTACATGTCATTATATTCATGCAAACTATTATATGTCATTATATTCATGCAAACTATTATATGTCATTATATTCATGCAAACTATTACATGTCATTATATTCATGCAAACTATTATATGTCATTATATTCATGCAAATTTGACTATTACATGTCATTATATTCATGCAAACTATTATATGTCATTATATTCATGCTAACTATTATATGTCATTATATTCATGCAAACTATTACATGTCATTATATTCATGCAAACTATTATATGTCATTATATTCATGCAAATTTGACTATTACATGTCATTATATTCATGCAAACTATTACATGTCATTATATTCATGCAAACTATTACATGTCATTATATTCATGCAAACTATTATATCTCATTATATTCATGCAAACTATTACATGTCATTATATTCATGCAAACTATTACATGTCATTATATTCATGCAAACTATTATATGTCATTATTTTCATGCAAACTATTATATGTCATTATATTCATGCAAACTATTACATGTCATTATATTCATGCAAACTATTATATGTCATTATATTCATGCAAATTTGACTATTACATGTCATTATATTCATGCAAACTATTATATGTCATTATATTCATGCAAACTATTATATGTCATTATATTCATGCAAACTATTACATGTCATTATATTCATGCAAACTATTATATGTCATTATATTCATGCAAACTATTATATGTCATTATATTCATGCAAACTATTACATGTCATTATATTCATGCAAACTATTACATGTCATTATATTCATGCAAACTATTACATGTCATTATATTCATGCAAACTATTACATGTCATTATATTCATGCAAACTATTACATGTCATTATATTCATGCAAACTATTATATGTCATTATATTCATGCAAACTATTACATGTCATTATATTCATGCAAACTATTACATGTCATTATATTCATGCAAACTATTACATGTCATTATATTCATGCAAACTATTACATGTCATTATATTCATGCAAACTATTATATCTCATTATATTCATGCAAACTATTATATGTCATTCTATTCATGCAAATTTGACTATTATATGTCATTATATTCATGCAAACTATTACATGTCATTATATTCATGCTAACTATTATATCTCATTATATTCATGCAAACTATTATATGTCATTCTATTCATGCAAATTTGACTATTACATGTCATTATATTCATGCAAACTATTACATGTTATTATATTCATGCAAACTATTATATGTCATTATATTCATGCAAACTATTATATCTCATTATATTCATGCAAACTATTATATGTCATTATATTCATGCAAAATATTATATCTCATTATATTCATGCAAACTATTATATGTCATTATATTCATGCAAACTATTATATGTCATTATATTCATGCAAACTATTACATGTCATTAATTCATGCAAACTATTATATCTCATTATATTCATGCAAACTATTACATGTCATTATATTCATGCAAACTATTATATCTCATTATATTCATGCAAACTATTATATGTCATTCTATTCATGCAAATTTGACTATTATATGTCATTATATTCATGCAAACTATTACATGTCATTATATTCATGCAAACTATTACATGTCATTATATTCATGCAAACTATTACATGTCATTATATTCATGCAAACTATTATATGTCATTATATTCATGCAAACTATTATATCTCATTATATTCATGCAAACTATTACATGTCATTATATTCATGCAAACTATTATATGTCATTATATTCATGCAAACTATTACATGTCATTATATTCATGCAAACTATTATATCTCATTATATTCATGCAAACTATTATATGTCATTATATTCATGCAAACTATTACATGTCATTATATTCATGCAAACTATTATATGTCATTATATTCATGCAAGCTATTACATGTCATTATATTCATGCAAACTATTACATGTCATTATATTCATGCAAACTATTACATGTCATTATATTCATGCAAACTATTATATGTCATTATATTCATGCAAATTATTACATGTCATTATATTCATGCAAACTATTATATGTCATTATATTTATGCAAACTATTACATGTCATTATATTCATGCAAACTATTACATGTCATTATATTCATGCAAACTATTACATGTCATTATATTCATGCAAACTATTACATGTCATTATATTCATGCAAACTATTATATGTCATTATATTCATGCAAACTATTACATGTCATTATATTCATGCAAACTATTACATGTCATTATATTCATGCAAACTATTACATGTCATTATATTCATGCAAACTATTATATGTCATTATATTCATGCAAACTATTACATGTCATTATATTCATGCAAACTATTATATCTCATTATATTCATGCAAACTATTACATGTCATTATATTCATGCAAACTATTACATGTCATTATATTCATGCAAACTATTATATGTCATTATATTCATGCAAACTATTACATGTCATTATATTCATGCAAACTATTACATGTCATTATATTCATGCAAACTATTATATGTCATTATATTCATGCAAATTTGACTATTACATGTCATTATATTCATGCAAACTATTATATGTCATTATATTCATGCAAACTATTATATGTCATTATATTCATGCAAAATATTACATGTCATTATATTCATGCAAACTATTATATGTCATTATATTCATGCAAATTTTACTATTACATGTCATTATATTCATGCAAACTATTACATGTCATTATATTCATGCAAACTATTACATGTCATTATATTCATGCAAACTATTATATGTCATTATATTCATGCAAACTATTACATGTCATTATATTCATGCAAACTATTACATGTCATTATATTCATGCAAACTATTATATGTCATTATATTCATGCAAACTATTATATGTCCTTATATTCATGCAAACTATTACATGTCATTATATTCATGCAAACTATTATATGTCATTATATTCATGCAAACTATTATATGTCATTATATTCATGCAAACTATTACATGTCATTATATTCATGCAAACTATTATATGTCATTATATTCATGCAAATTCGACTATTACATGCCATTATATTCATGCAAACTATTATATGTCATTATATTCGTGCAAACTATTATATGTCATTATATTCATGCAAACTATTACATGTCATTATATTCATGCAAACTATTATATGTCATTATATTCATGCAAATTTGACTATTACATATCATTATATTCATGCAAACTATTACATGTCATTATATTCATGCAAACTATTACATGTCATTATATTCATGCAAACTATTATATCTCATTATATTCATGCAAACTATTACATGTCATTATATTCATGCAAACTATTACATGTCATTATATTCATGCAAACTATTATATGTCATTATATTCATGCAAACTATTATATGTCATTATATTCATGCAAAATATTACATGTCATTATATTCATGCAAACTATTATATGTCATTATATTCATGCAAATTTTACTATTACATGTCATTATATTCATGCAAACTATTATATGTCATTATATTCATGCAAAATATTATATGTCATTATATTCATGCAAACTATTACATGTCATTATATTCATGCAAACTATTATATGTCATTATATTCATGAAAACTATTATATGTCATTATATTCATGCAAACTATTACATGTCATTGTATTCATGCAAACTATTACATGTCATTATATTCATGCAAACTATTACATGTCATTATATTCATGCAAACTATTACATGTCATTATATTCATGCAAACTATTACATGTCATTATATTCATGCAAACTATTATATGTCATTATATTCATGCAAACTATTACATGTCATTATATACATGCAAACTATTACATGTCATTATATTCATGCAAACTATTACATGTCATTATATTCATGCAAACTATTACATGTCATTATATTCATGCAAACTATTATATCTCATTATATTCATGCAAACTATTATATGTCATTCTATTCATGCTAATTTGACTATTATATGTCATTATATTCATGCAAACTATTACATGTCATTATATTCATGCAAACTATTATATCTCATTATATTCATGCAAACTATTATATGTCATTCTATTCATGCAAATTTGACTATTACATGTCATTATATTCATGCAAACTATTACATGTCATTATATTCATGCAAACTATTATATGTCATTATATTCATGCAAACTATTATATCTCATTATATTCATGCAAACTATTATATGTCATTATATTCATGCAAACTATTATATCTCATTATATTCATGCAAAGTATTATATGTCATTATATTCATGCAAACTATTATATGTCATTATATTCATGCAAACTATTACATGTCATTAATTCATGCAAACTATTATATCTCATTATATTCATGCAAACTATTACATGTCATTATATTCATGCAAACTATTACATGTCATTATATTCATGCAAACTATTACATGTCATTATATTCATGCAAACTATTATATCTCATTATATTCATGCAAACTATTACATGTCATTATATTCATGCAAACTATTATATCTCATTATATTCATGCAAACTATTATATGTCATTCTATTCATGCAAATTTGACTATTATATGTCATTATATTCATGCAAACTATTACATGTCATTATATTCATGCAAACTATTATATCTCATAATATTCATGCAAACTATTATTTGTCATTCTATTCATGCAAATTTGACTATTACATGTCATTATATTATTGCAAACTATTACATGTCATTATATTCATGCAAACTATTATATGTCATTATATTCATGCAAACTATTACATGTCATTATATTCATGCAAACTATTATATCTCATTATATTCATGCAAACTATTATATGTCATTCTATTCATGCAAATTTGACTATTATATGTCATTATATTCATGCAAACTATTACATGTCATTATATTCATGCAAACTATTATATCTCATTATATTCATGCAAACTATTATATGTCATTCTATTCATGCAAATTTGACTATTACATGTCATTATATTCATGCAAACTATTACATGTCATTATATTCATGCAAACTATTACATGTCATTATATTCATGCAAACTATTATATGTCATTATATTCATGCAAACTATTACATGTCATTATATTCATGCAAACTATTATATCTCATTATATTCATGCAAACTATTACATGTCATTATATTCATGCAAACTATTACATGTAATTATATTCATGCAAACTATTATATGTCATTATATTCATGCAAACTATTATATGTCATTATATTCATGCAAACTATTACATGTCATTATATTCATGCAAACTATTATATGTCATTATATTCATGCAAATTTGACTATTACATGTCATTATATTCATGCAAACTATTATATGTCATTATATTCATGCAAACTATTATATGTCATTATATTCATGCAAACTATTACATGTCATTATATTCATGCAAACTATTATATGTCATTATATTCATGCAAATTCTACTATTACATGTCATTATATTCATGCAAACTATTACATGTCATTATATTCATGCAAACTATTACATGTCATTATATTCATGCAAACTATTACATGTCATTATATTCATGCAAACTATTATATGTCATTATATTCATGCAAACTATTACATGTCATTATATTCATGCAAACTATTACATGTCATTATATTCATGCAAACTATTACATGTCATTATATTCATGCAAACTATTATATGTCATTATATTCATGCAAACTATTACATGTCATTATATTCATGCAAACTATTATATGTCATTATATTCATGCAAACTATTATATGTCATTATATTCATGCAAACTATTACATGTCATTATATTCATGCAAACTATTACATGTCATTATATTCATGCAAACTATTACATGTCATTATATTCATGCAAACTATTACATGTCATTATATTCATGCAAACTATTACATGTCATTATATTCATGCAAACTATTACATGTCATTATATTCATGCAAACTATTATATGTCATTATATTCATGCAAACTATTACATGTCATTATATTCATGCAAACTATTACATGTCATTATATTCATGCAAACTATTACACATCATTATATTCATGCAAACTATTATATGTCATTATATTCATGCAAACTATTATATGTCCTTATATTCATGCAAACTATTATATGTCATTATATTCATGCAAACTATTACATGTCATTATATTCATGCAAACTATTACATGTCATTATATTCATGCAAACTATTACATGTCATTATATTCATGCAAACTATTATATGTCATTATATTCATGCAAACTATTATATGTCATTATATTCATGCAAACTATTACATGTCATTATATTCATGCAAACTATTATATGTCATTATATTCATGCAAATTTGACTATTACATGTCATTATATTCATGCAAACTATTATATGTCATTATATTCATGCAAACTATTATATGTCATTATATTCATGCAAACTATTACATGTCATTATATTCATGCAAACTATTATATGTCATTATATTCATGCAAATTTGACTATTACATGTCATTATATTCATGCAAACTATTACATGTCATTATATTCATGCAAACTATTACATGTCATTATATTCATGCAAACTATTATATGTCATTATATTCATGCAAACTATTATATGTCATTATATTCATGCAAACTATTACATGTCATTATATTCATGCAAACTATTATATGTCATTATATTCATGCAAATTCTACTATTACATGTCATTATATTCATGCAAACTATTACATGTCATTATATTCATGCAAACTATTACATGTCATTATATTCATGCAAACTATTACATGTCATTATATTCATGCAAACTATTATATGTCATTATATTCATGCAAACTATTACATGTCATTATATTCATGCAAACTATTACATGTCATTATATTCATGCAAACTATTATATGTCATTATATTCATGCAAACTATTATATGTCCTTATATTCATGCAAACTATTATATGTCATTATATTCATGCAAACTATTACATGTCATTATATTCATGCAAACTATTACATGTCATTATATTCATGCAAACTATTACATGTCATTATATTCATGCAAACTATTATATGTCATTATATTCATGCAAACTATTATATGTCATTATATTCATGCAAACTATTACATGTCATTATATTCATGCAAACTATTACATGTCATTATATTCATGCAAACTATTATATGTCATTATATTCATGCAAACAATTACATGTCATTATATTCATGCAAACTATTATATGTCCTTATATTCATGCAAACTATTATATGTCATTATATTCATGCAAACTATTACATGTCATTATATTCATGCAAACTATTACATGTCATTATATTCATGCAAACTATTACATGTCATTATATTCATGCAAACTATTATATGTCATTATATTCATGCAAACTATTATATGTCATTATATTCATGCAAACTATTACATGTCATTATATTCATGCAAACTATTATATGTCATTATATTCATGCAAATTTGACTATTACATGTCATTATATTCATGCAAACTATTATATGTCATTATATTCATGCAAACTATTATATGTCATTATATTCATGCAAACTATTACATGTCATTATATTCATGCAAACTATTATATGTCATTATATTCATGCAAATTTGACTATTACATGTCATTATATTCATGCAAACTATTACATGTCATTATATTCATGCAAACTATTACATGTCATTATATTCATGCAAACTATTATATCTCATTATATTCATGCAAACTATTACATGTCATTATATTCATGCAAACTATTACATGTCATTATATTCATGCAAACTATTATATGTCATTATTTTCATGCAAACTATTATATGTCATTATATTCATGCAAACTATTACATGTCATTATATTCATGCAAACTATTATATGTCATTATATTCATGCAAATTTGACTATTACATGTCATTATATTCATGCAAACTATTATATGTCATTATATTCATGCAAACTATTATATGTCATTATATTCATGCAAACTATTACATGTCATTATATTCATGCAAACTATTATATGTCATTATATTCATGCAAACTATTATATGTCATTATATTCATGCAAACTATTACATGTCATTATATTCATGCAAACTATTACATGTCATTATATTCATGCAAACTATTACATGTCATTATATTCATGCAAACTATTATATGTCATTATATTCATGCAAACTATTACATGTCATTATATTCATGCAAACTATTACATGTCATTATATTCATGCAAACTATTACATGTCATTATATTCATGCAAACTATTACATGTAATTATATTCATGCAAACTATTATATCTCATTATATTCATGCAAACTATTATATGTCATTCTATTCATGCAAATTTGACTATTATATGTCATTATATTCATGCAAACTATTACATGTCATTATATTCATGCAAACTATTATATCTCATTATATTCATGCAAACTATTATATGTCATTCTATTCATGCAAATTTGACTATTACATGTCATTATATTCATGCAAACTATTACATGTCATAATATTCATGCAAACTATTATATGTCATTATATTCATGCAAACTATTATATCTCATTATATTCATGCAAACTATTATATGTCATTATATTCATGCAAACTATTATATGTCATTATATTCATGCAAACTATTACATGTCATTAATTCATGCAAACTATTATGTCTCATTATATTCATGCAAACTATTACATGTCATTATATTCATGCAAACTATTACATGTCATTATATTCATGCAAACTATTACATGTCATTATATTCATGCAAACTATTATATCTCATTATATTCATGCAAACTATTACATGTCATTATATTCATGCAAACTTTTATATCTCATTATATTCATGCAAACTATTATATGTCATTCTATTCATGCAAATTTGACTATTATATGTCATTATATTCATGCAAACTATTACATGTCATTATATTCATGCAAACTATTATATCTCATTATATTCATGCAAACTATTATATGTCATTCTATTCATGCAAATTTGACTATTACATGTCATTATATTCATGCAAACTATTACATGTCATTATATTCATGCAAACTATTATATGTCATTCTATTCATGCAAATTTGACTATTACATGTCATAATATTCATGCAAACTATTATATGTCATTATATTCATGCAAACTATTATATCTCATTATATTCATGCAAACTATTATATGTCATTATATTCATGCAAACTATTATATCTCATTATATTCATGCAAACTATTATATGTCATTATATTCATGCAAACTATTATATGTCATTATATTCATGCAAACTATTACATGTCATTAATTCATGCAAACTATTATGTCTCATTATATTCATGCAAACTATTACATGTCATTATATTCATGCAAACTATTACATGTCATTATATTCATGCAAACTATTACATGTCATTATATTCATGCAAACTATTATATCTCATTATATTCATGCAAACTATTACATGTCATTATATTCATGCGAACTTTTATATCTCATTATATTCATGCAAACTATTATATGTCATTCTATTCATGCAAATTTGACTATTATATGTCATTATATTCATGCAAACTATTACATGTCATTATATTCATGCAAACTATTATATCTCATTATATTCATGCAAACTATTATATGTCATTCTATTCATGCAAATTTGACTATTATATGTCATTATATTCATGCAAACTATTACATGTCATTATATTCATGCAAACTATTATATCTCATTATATTCATGCAAACTATTATATGTCATTCTATTCATGCAAATTGGACTATTACATGTCATTATATTCATGCAAACTATTACATGTCATTATATTCATGCAAACTATTACATGTCATTATATTCATGCAAACTATTACATGTCATTATATTCATGCAATCTATTACATGTCATTCTATTCTTGCAAATTTGACTATTATATGTCATTATATTCATGCAAACTATTACATGTCATTATATTCATGCAAATTTGACTATTATATGTCATTCTATTCATGCAAACTATTATATCTCATTATATTCATGCAAACTATTACATGTCATTATATTCATGCAAACTATTATATGTCATTATATTCATGCAAACTATTATATGTCATTATATTCATGCAAACTATTACATGTCATTATATTCATGCAAACTATTACATGTCATTATATTCATGCAAACTATTACATGTCATTATATTCATGCAAACTATTATATGTCATTCTATTCATGCAAATTTGACTATTATATGTCATTATATTCATGCAAACTATTATATCTCATTATATTCATGCAAACTATTATATCTCATTATATTCATGCAAACTATTATATGTCATTCTATTCATGCAAATTTGACTATTATATGTCATTATATTCATGCAAACTATTACATGTCATTATATTCATGCAAACTATTATATCTCATTATATTCATGCAAACTATTATATGTCATTCTATTCATGCAAATTTGACTATTATATGTCATTATATTCATGCAAACTATTACATGTCATTATATTCATGCAAACTATTATATCTCATTATATTCATGCAAACTATTATATGTCATTCTATTCATGCAAATTTGACTATTACATGTCATTATATTCATGCAAACTATTACATGTCATTATATTCATGCAAACTATTATATGTCATTATATTCATGCAAACTATTATATCTCATTATATTCATGCAAACGATTATATGTCATTCTATTCATGCAAACTATTATATCTCATTATATTCATGCAAACTATTATATGTCATTATATTCATGCAAACTATTACATGTCATTATATTCATGCAAACTATTATATGTCATTATATTCATGCAAACTATTACATGTCATTATATTCATGCAAACTATTATATGTCATTATATTCATGCAAACTATTACATGTCATTATATTCATGCAAACTATTACATGTCATTATATTCATGCAAACTATTACATGTCATTATATTCATGCAAACTATTATATCTCATTATATTCATGCAAACTATTATATGTCATTCTATTCATGCAAATTTGACTATTACATGTCATTATATTCATGCAAACTATTACATGTCATTATATTCATGCAAACTATTATATGTCATTATATTCATGCAAACTATTATATCTCATTATATTCATGCAAACGATTATATGTCATTCTATTCATGCAAACTATTATATCTCATTATATTCATGCAAACTATTATATGTCATTATATTCATGCAAACTATTACATGTCATTATATTCATGCAAACTATTATATGTCATTATATTCATGCAAACTATTACATGTCATTATATTCATGCAAACTATTATATGTCATTATATTCATGCAAACTATTACATGTCATTATATTCATGCAAACTATTACATGTCATTATATTCATGCAAACTATTACATGTCATTATATTCATGCAAACTATTACACATCATTATATTCATGCAAACTATTACATGTCATTATATTCATGCAAACTTATATATCTCATTATATTCATGCAAACTATTACATGTCATTATATTCATGCAAACTATTACATGTCATTATATTCATGCAAACTATTATATCTCATTATATTCATGCAAACTATTATATGTCATTCTATTCATGCAAATTTGACTATTATATGTCATTATATTCATGCAAACTATTACATGTCATTATATTCATGCAAATTTGACTATTATATGTCATTCTATTCATGCAAACTATTATATCTCATTATATTCATGCAAACTATTACATGTCATTATATTCATGCAAACTATTACAAGTCATTATATTCATGCAAACTATTATATGTCATTATATTCATGCAAACTATTACATGTCATTATATTCATGCAAACTATTACATGTCATTCTATTCATGCAAATTTGACTATTATATGTCATTATATTCATGCAAACTATTATATGTCATTCTATCCATGCAAATTTGACTATTATATGTCATTATATTCATGCAAACTATTACATGTCATTATATTCATGCAAACTATTATATGTCATTATATTCATGCAAACTATTACATGTCATTATATTCATGCAAACTATTACATGTCATTCTATTCATGCAAATTTGACTATTATATGTCATTATATTCATGCAAACTATTATATGTCATTATATTCATGCAAACTATTATATGTCATTCTATTCATGCAAATTTGACTATTATATGTCATTATATTCATGCAAACTATTACATGTCATTATATTCATGCAAACTATTATATGTCATTCTATTCATGCAAATTTGACTATTATATGTCATTATATTCATGCAAACTATTATATGTCATTATATTCATGCAAACTATTACATGTCATTATATTCATGCAAACTATTATATGTCATTCTATTCATGCAAATTTGACTATTATATGTCATTATATTCATGCAAACTATTACATGTCATTATATTCATGCAAACTATTACATGTCATTCTATTCATGCAAATTTGACTATTACGCGTCATTATATTCATGCAAACTATTATATCTCATTATATTCATGCAAACTATTATATGTCATTCTATTCATGCAAATTTGACTATTATATGTCATTATATTCATGCAAACTATTATATGTCATTATATTCATGCAAACTATTATATGTCATTATATTCATGCAAACTATTATATGTCATTCTATTCATGCAAATTTGACTATTATATGTCATTATATTCATGCAAACTATTACATGTCATTCTATTCATGCAAATTTGACTATTATATGTCATTATATTCATGCAAACTATTATATGTCATTCTATTCATGCAAATTTGACTATTATATGTCATTATATTCATGCAAACTATTATATGTCATTCTATTCATGCAAATTTGACTATTATATGTCATTATATTCATGCAAACTATTACATGTCATTCTATTCATGCAAATTTGACTATTATATGTCATTATATTCATGCAAACTATTATATGTCATTCTATTCATGCAAATTTGACTATTATATGTCATTATATTCATGCAAACTATTACATGTCATTCTATTCATGCAAATTTGACTATTATATGTCATTATATTCATGCAAACTATTATATGTCATTCTATTCATGCAAATTTGACTATTATATGTCATTATATTCATGCAAACTATTACGCGTCATTATATTCATGCAAACTATTACATGTCATTATATTCATGCAAACTATTATATGTCATTCTATTCATGCAAATTTGACTATTATATGTCATTATATTCATGCAAACTATTATATGTCATTATATTCATGCAAACTATTACATGTCATTATATTCATGCAAACTATTATATGTCATTCTATTCATGCAAATTTGACTATTATATGTCATTATATTCATGCAAACTATTATATGTCATTCTATTCATGCAAATTTGACTATTATATGTCATTCTATTCATGCAAATTTGACTATTATATGTCATTATATTCATGCAAACTATTATATGTCATTCTATTCATGCAAATTTGACTATTATATGTCATTATATTCATGCAAACTATTATATGTCATTCTATTCATGCAAATTTGACTATTATATGTCATTATATTCATGCAAACTATTATATGTCATTATATTCATGCAAACTATTACATGTCATTATATTCATGCAAACTATTATATGTCATTCTATTCATGCAAATTTGACTATTATATGTCATTATATTCATGCAAACTATTATATGTCATTCTATTCATGCAAATTTGACTATTATATGTCATTATATTCATGCAAACTATTATATGTCATTCTATTCATGCAAATTTGACTATTATATGTCATTATATTCATGCAAACTATTATATGTCATTCTATTCATGCAAATTTGACTATTATATGTCATTATATTCATGCAAACTATTACATGTCATTCTATTCATGCAAATTTGACTATTATATGTCATTATATTCATGCAAACTATTATATGTCATTCTATTCATGCAAATTTGACTATTATATGTCATTATATTCATGCAAACTATTACGCGTCATTATATTCATGCAAACTATTACATGTCATTATATTCATGCAAACTATTATATGTCATTCTATTCATGCAAATTTGACTATTATATGTCATTATATTCATGCAAACTATTATATGTCATTATATTCATGCAAACTATTACATGTCATTATATTCATGCAAACTATTATATGTCATTCTATTCATGCAAATTTGACTATTATATGTCATTATATTCATGCAAACTATTATATGTCATTCTATTCATGCAAATTTGACTATTATATGTCATTATATTCATGCAAACTATTACATGTCATTCTATTCATGCAAATTTGACTATTATATGTCATTATATTCATGCAAACTATTACATGTCATTCTATTCATGCAAATTTGACTATTATATGTCATTATATTCATGCAAACTATTATATGTCATTCTATTCATGCAAATTTGACTATTATATGTCATTATATTCATGCAAACTATTATATGTCATTATATTCATGCAAACTATTACATGTCATTATATTCATGCAAACTATTATATGTCATTCTATTCATGCAAATTTGACTATTATATGTCATTATATTCATGCAAACTATTACATGTCATTCTATTCATGCAAATTTGACTATTATATGTCATTATATTCATGCAAACTATTATATGTCATTCTATTCATGCAAATTTGACTATTATATGTCATTATATTCATGCAAACTATTATATGTCATTATATTCATGCAAACTATTACATGTCATTATATTCATGCAAACTATTACATGTCATTCTATTCATGCAAATTTGACTATTATATGTCATTATATTCATGCAAACTATTATATGTCATTATATTCATGCAAACTATTATATGTCATTATATTCATGCAAACTATTACATGTCATTCTATTCATGCAAACTATTATATGTCATTCTATTCATGCAAATTTGACTATTATATGTCATTATATTCATGCAAACTATTATATGTCATTCTATTCATGCAAATTTGACTATTATATGTCATTATATTCATGCAAACTATTACGCGTCATTATATTCATGCAAACTATTACATGTCATTATATTCATGCAAACTATTATATGTCATTCTATTCATGCAAATTTGACTATTATATGTCATTATATTCATGCAAACTATTATATGTCATTCTATTCATGCAAATTTGACTATTATATGTCATTATATTCATGCAAACTATTATATGTCATTATATTCATGCAAACTATTACATGTCATTATATTCATGCAAACTATTACATGTCATTATATTCATGCAAACTTGATTTATACTTTCGTGATATTTGCGTGAAAAGCTTATAGTAAATATACACCTCTTTCAATATATATGTTTATTTATGTACACGTATGTATATTTGTGTTAAAAAATTTGCTTACCAAACTCCTCTGTCACTTTTTTGGTCTACAGAATAAAACTTGATATATAGGGTATTCGAACCCATGCGAAACTTAATGTTTGGGTCTTAGCCGGGGAAAATTGGTTCAAAAGTGTGAAAATTAAAAAATGGAATTTGCCAGGTGAAGGTCGAACGACGGCATTACGGATATGCATGCGTAACATAATAGCTATTGGTTCATGTTTTAACTTTTAGCCTTGCAGCAAACATGTCTTTATAGCTCAGGCATTAACGTCAAAGGAAAAAGTAAATCGTAAGCTAAACTTTTTGGTTTCGATTCTCGGTGGTTGCGCACGAGTTATTATTATTTTTTTAAAACTTTTTAAATCATTACTATTTAAGGCGTAGAAGAGAATCGTGGCGAATGGGAAGATAGTGTCAAGGCACTAAATCGGGAGTTCTTTAGGGCTAAAAGAAGAGGGAGTGAAAAAAAGTTACGGGTGAGGCATTAAAGGGTATAAAGAAGATTTAGGGGGGGGTATATATGGTACAGGATACCGTCCATACTCTAGATTGTGTAGAAAAATTCACTTGTCGGTGTTATACCTATATTAAGGTTGCCTTGGACAGGACGCAAAAAAAGAAATTAAGTAATCGATGGGTTCTAAAGTTCAAAAGTGACGGGATTGAGGACATATAAACGGAGGACATAGCACGGAAGTAGAAATTCTTTATTCTTTCGTACAAACGGTCGGGTTTCAATCATGGCTTGAGATAGTTGCCTGTTTAGCCGCACTGATGAACTGTGAAACAGCGCAACAGTTCTGTTTGTGGATGACTATAATGCTCCTCATCTTGAGTTGAGCATATTGAAAAGTGATACACGAATTACCATTAGCGTATAAAGCGATGCTCTTTGTGTCAACAAATTGAGCTTAGGTATTTCGGATGATGTCAAAACATCGTTAAACTCACGACTCACTCAGCAGCCACCGATAGCGTAGTGGTTAGGAGCCTTGACTGTAATACAGACGGTCGGGTTTCAATCCTGGCTTGAGGTAGTTGCCTGTCTAGCCGCACTGATGAGCTGTGAAATAGCGAAACAGTACTGTATGTGGATGACTATATATATATATATATATATATATGTATATATATATGTATATATATATATATATATAGTATTACCGTTTTATCTGTTTAGTTACACATGTTTCGGTTACAGAATCGTATCAACGACCGAGTAACTTCGTCAGACTTTAACAGAAAGATTGGAAAACGATATTAGAAGAAGCAAGAAAAAAGGGGGGAGAGGGGGGGATTTCAATTCTGATTTGACAACATTTAAGATTTAATAATTAAATAAACATTGAAAAGGGGTGAGGTGGAGTTTAAAATATTCAACCAAACACGGATAGGAGTAGAGGGAGGAGAGAGAGAGAGAGCTCTGCAATAATATTGAGCACTTTTTTCAGGTTTTTTTTTTTACTAATTACCAATTTTGCTATATATATATATATATATATATATATATATATATATATATATATATTTTTTTTTTTTTCGAAATACTTTTTGTATTCCTACACGTCAACAAATAGGAAATAAATACGGGAAATATATAATTATATTTCACCTTTTATTTATACTAATTCTTTCATCTATGAAGCTCGATATAACTACAGGGCATATACAAAGAAATGACAAAAGTCTACATCCCAAATTTCAAGATGTTGAGCATTTTATTGTTTATTTCTTTTAGTATAACTTGACAGCACCTGTTTCGTAGCACAGAATCATTCATGTAATTATTAAGTTAATTTTTACATTTATTCCGCCCTTAACTCATCAGTAGTTGATCAACTTATCACCTAGCTAGATAATTAGAGAGAGAGAGAGAGAGAGAGAGAAAGAGAGAGAGAGAGAGAGAATAAAATATAGAGAGACAGAGAGAAACAGAGAGAAAGTGAGATAATGAGATAGTGTGTTTGCGCATGCGCGGGTGTAGAGTT
>NC_136518.1:4733297-4788297 GCF_053919585.1 Euprymna scolopes | reverse complement strand
TTTGGATCATTGTAATAATGTTTTTAAGTCATTGAAATCGTTTACGCGCGTTTCAGACGGCCTGTGATGTGTCCTCGTCAGAAATTATTTTCAATATATATTCAGAATGTGAGAGATTATAATATATATAATTATTTCCACAGCCAAACAAGGTTGTAGCCCCCCAAAAAAACCATGACAACAAACGACCTGGAAATCCAGGACTCGAGTTTCGTCCTCATTTGGGTTCATCAGTTCATTAAAGAATAGCTTAATTTTTTTTTCTAGTTTTTTTTTTTTATTATTCGATCGCTTGAATTAAGTAAAAATAACGCATCATCTTTATATAGCGCTACATTTAAGCCCATACAAACCTACTAAGCTCGTTAGAATGATGAATATATGGTGTCTGAGAATGTTGTCTTGATTTTTTCAAAAATATTATAAGCATGTTTTATTATGAAAACCGATAATCATGAAGCTTAATTGAGTAAATAAGTACTGACTTTGATTTTATTGGTATATGAACATTATTGATTTTTGACACACACACGCGCGCGCGCGCACACACACACACACACACAAACACACACGCTGCAAAAAGAAAGTTCGCACTTGTAATTTTTTCAAAAGCTGCAAATTTAAGCTAAATTTAATGTAACTGTTTAAACAAACTATAACTTATTTGATTGGCCTTTTATTCTTCGATAATTTTACCTGTTAATATTTGACTTTTAATTGAAATATTTTATTGTTCACGTCAATTTAAAAAAAATAACTTCAAATTGAGGAGGCAAAAACGAAGTCCGCAACAATAGAAAATTGTCATTTAAATGAAACTTTAGGACATTAATGCAACACAAGTACAACAGAAACAAAATTAACTAGTTAATATTTGGTAGCATAACTCTTCTGCAATTTGACAGCCTGCAATCTTTTGGGAATTCCTTGAATTAGACTGCAGCAATAATGTCTTCTTTTGACGTTCAACCCAAAAAGATCATAAATCGATTCATAATAAACTTTATTAACCGACATGGACACATTTTTGCCAACGATAAATAAGTTCATTTATCCCATTAGTATAGAAATCTAAAGTTCTGAACAGATATTTATATATATATATATATATATATATATATATATATATATATATAAACTAGCATGGGTACCCGACGTTGTTTGGGTTAACATGAAGGTCCGTTTGGAACACATCTGCTATATTGATCATTTTCATCATGGGCAACGTTGATACCCCACAACAATTGAAAAATTAAAAGAAGTGATAAAGACATGCAAGTGTAATCGCTCCAAAAAAGAAGAAATACCTGATACCCTCTCTCCACCAGATATTTCGCCAGAAGTTATACAAAGAGTAGAAACTATTCTCCGGATATTGTACAATGAAAAGACCGCCCCCAATAAATAATTAAAAACATATCATTACAACTTTTGTTTAAAAAAAAAGCAGCGAATGCCTGTGCGATCGCAAGAAAAAAAAACAAAAACAAAAAGCCAAGTAGGCAGAACCCATAAAAAAATGAAGATTTACCAAAAATTAATTCCAAAAACAATGAAATGAAATTTTTCGTCATTTTATTTTTCTTTAACTTTAACGAACTTATTATATTGATATTATGTTTAATTTGTTTGTTTTTTTTGGAATTATTATTTACGACATCGATTTTTTTCTTTTTTAGAAACGAGTAGAGTTGCTTCCCCTGATGTGTTTTTTTTATAACTGAAAATAACTCAGATGGTTGTTTTTAGTATTTTTAAAATGATTATACAGAATCTTTGAGCGTTCCGGGAATTGACTCACCCCCAATAAAGAAACAAGTCGAAATTTTCCTTTATTTACGAAAAAAAAAAAAAAAAAAAAAAAAAAAAAAAAAAAACAGTGAAAAAAAAGAAGAAAAAAAGACGCTTACTAAAAAAAAAAAAAAACAAGAAAGAAAAAAAAAACAGAAGCAAGCCAATTCCATTTTGTTCTTAAACTTTTCAAACACATTAATGTTTCCCTATATTCGCGTTTCAGGTTGGAGTTTTCCTACACGACTTTTTTATTTTTTATTTTTTCCGATCATTCCTGCACTCGTTGCTATTAAAACAAACGTTGTTTTGATTCATTTATTTTATAGGTAAAGTTATACGACGTGCCATTATAAACACTAAACCTCCCCATGTTAAGAACGGCTTTCAGAATAAACACCCCCATCCTTGAAAGCCGTTCTTAACATGGACAGCTTGGGGGTGCTTATTCCGAAAGTCTTTCTTAACATGGGGTTGTTGGAGGCGATTATGCTACGGTGGGCCAGGTCGTAAAAATACCATTTTTTATTTAATTTTTTTGGTGGAGGGGGGGGACAGCGCACAAGCAACAAAAGTGCTCAATATCCGGAGAATAGCTTCTTCTCTTTGTATCCCTTCTTTCGAAATATCTGATGGAGAGAGTATCACGTACTTCTTTTTTAGGGCGGATACATTTACATGTTTTCATCCGTTCTTTTATTTTTGAAATTGTTGTGGGGTTATCGACGTTGTGTAAACAAATAGAGCTTAGGTATTTGGGCAATGTCAAAACATTTTTAATTCACTGTCCAGCGGAATAGCGCAACGGTTAGAAGCCCCGACTGTCATTTGGGCGGTTGGGTTTCGATCCTGGCTTGAAGTAGTTGGTAGTTGCTTGTCTAGCCACACTGATGAGTTGTGAAACAGCGAAACAGTACTGTATGTGGATGACTATATTGCTCCCTATCTTAGGTTAAGCATATTAGCATATTAAGCGATGCTCTTTGTGTAAACAAATTTAGCTTAGGTATTTGAACAATTTCAAAACATTGAGGTAGTTGCTGGTCGAGCTGTGAAACATGGAAACAGTACTATATATATATATATATATATATATATATATATATATATATATATATATATATATATATATAATTCTTTGAGAGGAAAGTTTTATCAGTTAGACAAGACTTTCCTTTCTTGTTCAGGATGAGGGATGATGCCACAGGACTACGGAAATCGCGTGGGTGACAAACCACATCCCTATTTCCCGAATGTCAACTTTTTGCCGACTTCCGAAGAATCGGGTCGCTAGGCTTTTCGAACCGGGTATGGGGGTTATCATTAAAAACAGGCTCGACTTTGTTCGCTTCGAGAAAACCCGAGATAAGGTCTAAAAAAAAGAAGAAAAGAAGCCTAACCCGGTTTGACCCAACCTTGTATCTCGCGACCAACACTCAATAGAAGAGGCTTCGTCTATCAGTTTTCGAACACCCGCTGAAATAGATATTCTCAAGTCTTTTACGCTTAAGATAAAAATGGACTTTTCTTGTGTTTGAAGCGCTTAATTTTGAAATATGATTTTCATCGATAAATGTGCACTGTGAATCGAGGTATCTGAAAAATGGAACCATATATATATATATATATATATATATATATATATATATATATATATATATATATATACACACATACACACACACACACAGACATATATATATATATATATATATAATTTGAGGTTATTTTCCAAAGGTAGGGTAACCAGTGAAATATAACGAGGTTAATACAAGAGTGCTCAATACAGAGTAGAGCAGGTTACATTTGTCTTTACATAAGCAGTAGCTTGTTGCTACACAGTCATGAGCATGTTTCGGTCTACTAGTATTTATTAACTAGAGACCTCATCAGACAACAAACCTGATTTTCGAAAACGGAATTCTAAATGAAGAGCGAAAATTTATCCTCAGCAAAAGAAGACTTTTTTTTATCATTAGTGTGAAAAATAGGGTTGAATTGGATGCGAATTTATTAGTTTATTCATTCTCGTATATATATATATATATATATATATATATATATATATATATATATATATATATATTATATATATATATTATACATATATATTATATATATGTATGTATATATATATTATATATATTATATATATATATGTATGTATATATATATATTATATATATATTATATATATATTATGTATATATATATTATATATATATATTATATATATATTATATATATATATTATATATATATTATATATATATATATATATATACATTTTCACGCTAAACAAGGCACATTGCCACTTTAATGTAGGGGGCGACTATCAGGGACATAAGCTACAGGGGTATTATGTAGGGAGTTGAGCAACAACATGTCAGTTCATATTGCACTTGAACTTCTGCATGTCAGTACAGTCGGGGAAGCAGAGACCCGGAAGTCTAGCAGTTCTGGGGATAGGAGAAAGGCCGAAGCTTGGGGAGGGGGTGATTAGCATTGTCAAATGTGGAGTTAGAGGCAAACTGGCTGGCAAGCATGTGAGCCTTCTCAGTTGCTGTGCAAACAACCTCATGATTGTTGGATAGTGGAAGACTTGTTGATTGCCCATTATATATATATATATATATATATATATATATATATATATATATATATATATATATATATATATATAGTGGAAATGGTAATTAATAAAAACTGAAGAAAGTGCTCAATACTGTTGTAGAGCAAATATGCGTTTTATTTTTTATTAACGTATCTTTCTTTTAAGTTACATTACTGTTTCAGCTAACCGGCCGTTTTTTTTTTTTTGGCCGTCTGTACCTTCTTCAGACTTTTACAGAAATGTTCGTTATTATGGGATGAAAGAGTGAAAGAGTGAACAGGGGAGGGGTGCGAGAAGAGCGTGGGAAAAAGAAGCCACCGAAGGCCGAGCCGAGAGCATATATGTTCTCCAGCCAAGGCTCTCTTACTTGACAACCATTATGTAAATATACTGTAAATATACTTTCCATTTATAATATACTTTAGTTTTACCATCTTGGATCATTTCGGTAAATTTAATTGTAATTTATATATATATATATATATATATATATATATATATATATATATATATATATATATATATATATATATATATATGTGTGTGTGTGTGTGTGTGTATTGGTAAATTTAATTGTAATTTTTATTTCATATATATATATATATATATATATATATATATATATATATATATATATGTATGTATATATATTTAATGTATATTTATATGTAAATTTAATTGTAATTTTTATTTTATATATATATATATATATATATATATATATATATATATATATTTTTTTTATTCAATTTTCACCCCAAACAAGGCACAGTGCCACTTTGAAGCAGGGGGCTACTATCAGGGATTTAATTAGCGGGGTCATTATGAAGGGAGATGAGTAGAAAGATGTTTGTTCACATTACACTTGAACTTCTGCATATCGTTGCAGTTGGGAAAGCAGAATCCCGGAAGGGAGTTCCAAAGACCCGCAGTTCTGGGGAAGAAACTATTGGAGTAAAAGGCTTTCTTGCACCTAGGGATCTCTACTGTAAAGGGATGAGACTTAGTAGCTTGTCGGGTTTGTCGGGGGTAGTTATGTCGGGGAGGTACAAGTGTTTGCAGTTCGTCAGAGCATTCACCATTGAAGTATTTGTAGAACAGGCAGAGGGATGCAACATCTCGTCGATGGGACAGAGGCTGAAGCCTAGATGACAGTTCAGGACCTATCAGGTTGGCGACTCTCTTTTGAACCCTGTCCAGGAGCGAGAGACAAGAAGCAGATGCACCAGCCCAGATGTGACAACAGTACTCCATACATGGGCGAATGGTTGCCTTATAGAGGTATAGGATACTGTCAGGCGTAAGTAGTTTTCTAATAATAAAAATTACAATTAAATTTACCAAAATGATCCAAGATGGTAAAACTAAAGTATATTATAAATGTTATGTTTGACGTTCATCTTCGTCGCCAACTGTTATGTTTGCAGGTTGAACCAAATAACGTATAAGACAATACAAATGAAGACTCAACAAACAACGGTAGATCAATAAGAGGTGTATTAGGAAAAGTATATTTATAGCATATTTACATAATGGTTTTCAGGTAAGAAAGTCTTGGCTGGAGAACATATCTGCTCTCGGCTCGGCCTTCGGTTGCTTCTGGTTAACACACACTCAGACTAACCGAGTCTTGCTATTTATGTGTAATATTATCCACGTATGTAAATGAGTGGGTGCCACCACAACAATAAATATTAAAGAATTAATATTTATAAAGTAATCTCAACCAGATGTAAAAGCTCGATAAAACCAAATAGGAGATAGAGCTTAGAACAAGAACAAATAGTTAATAAAACATTTTGAAAAAGAGTTAAAACATATTTAATTTGAAAAAAGAAGCACTAAATAAGTTATTACTTATTAATTACTAAATTACTTATTAAATTATTATTATTATTATTATTATTATTATTATTATTATTATTATTATTATTATTATTATTATTATTATTATTATTATTATTATTATTAAATTAATTATTAAATAAGTTATCACTTGTTTAGTGTTTCCTTTGGGATGATTAATCGGAATCGGACTCGGGAATCGGAAAAATCGGAGCTTTTAGGAGAATTGGGATCGCAATCGGAAAAATTTGTTCCCATTTTCCGATGCCAAAACCGATTTCTTTAATGATATTTTTTAAATTTTATTTTGGTTTAAGAAAAATCTTCCACTGCTTGTAGTAATAATGAAATAATAAATATTTATTGTCTTAAACTTTCAGTAAAACTAAAATCTCTAGATCACCCCCCCTCATAAGTATGTTTTTACGTTTGAGAAAAAATAAGCACATTTAAGATGCAATTACAGTAATCAGGACAAAATAACAATTTTATAGTTAAATATTTAGAGATTTAGAAACGAATCGGAATCGGGAATTTAGTAAAGAATCGATAATTTTATCGGAATCGAGGAAAAAATTGGAATCGTCTCATCACTAATATATATATATATATGTATATTGTATCCCTATGCCCTCAGCCACACCAGAAATGAACTTCCCAGACCCTCCCCCACAAGGTCCTTAAACTCCCAAACTAAAATATTACCGACATACCAAGCACCCCCTCCCACCTTTCCCCCTTGTTCCCTTCCTCCTTTTTCCGCTCTTCTCGCACCCCTCCCCTGACATCATTCACTCTTTCATCCTATCATAACGAACATTTCTGTAAAAGTCTGAGGAAGCTACAGACGGCCAAAAAAAACGGCCGGGTAGCTGAAACAATAATGTAACTTAACAGAAAGACACGGTAATCAAAAATAAAACGCATATTTGCTCTACAACAGTATTGAGCACTTTCTTCAGTTTTTATTAATTACCATTTCTACTATATATATATATATATATATATATATATATATATATATATATATATATATATATATATATATATATATACACTGCGTGTCAAATTATTAACGAGATAACATTTTACTACTAGTTTCGGAAACTTTGGCAATGCTGAACTGCGCGTACTGTGAAATTTTCGTACTGTTCTGCGCAATATAAACAACTTGCCATCGTAATTGCTGAATCCATGGTATTTGAGGTGTGTTAAATTATTAACAAAGCAGTTTGTTTCGTCAATAAAATGGGTCGTTAAGGTGGTTTGAGTTGTTCTGAAAAGAGTACTATTACAGAACAGCTAGCAAAAGGTAAAACTACCCTGGAAATATCGAAAATGATAGGAAGGTACCATCAAACTGTGAAGAACTTTGTCAAGGATCCTACAAAGGTACGTAAGAGAGCCGATAAAGGTTAATCTAGATTTTTTTTTCACACCGTTTTCTACTCCAAATAAAACATAAAGTTGTTAAGGACCCTGGACAGACAAATCGAGAAGTGTTTGACCAAGCCAGATTGAAGAATGTCTCAAAAAGTACTCGATGTCGCCTTCTGAAAAAAAGTGGCAAAGTCTGTTAAGACTGTGACAAAACCTCCATTAGAGCAAAATCACATACAAAACCGATTGAAATGGGCAGAGGACAACATGAAAAGTAGAGTAGAAAGATGTTTGTTCACATTACACTTGAAATTCTGCATATCAGTACAGTTGGGAAAGCAGAATTCCGGAAGGGAGTTCCAAGGACTTGCTGTTCTGGGGAAGAAACTATTGGAGTAAAAGGCTTTCTTACACCTAGGGATCTCTACTGTAAAGGGGTGGGACTTAGTTGCTTGTCGGGTTTGTCGGGGGTAGTCACATCGAGGAGGTACAAGTGCTTGTAGTTCGTCAGAGCAGCCACCATTAAAGTATTTGTAGAACAGGCAGAGGGATGAACATTTCGTCGATAGGACAGGGGATGAAGCCTAGATGACAGTTCAGGACCTAGCAAGTTGGCGACTCTCTTTTGGACCCTGTCCAGGAGCGAGAGACAAACAGCAGATGCACCACCCCAAATGTGACAACAATACTCCATACATTGGCGAATGGTGGACTTATAGAGACACAGGATACTTTCAGGCAATTTAATGCTGAATGCATTAATTTTGATAAAAAAGGTTTTGAGTTTTAAATATTTATTAAATGTGTTTGGTTTGGTTGTTTTGTAGAGGAAAATTATTGCTTTTGTTTTTGCCTTAGCAGAACATGATTGAGTTTTGTAAAAAGAAAGTGAAAACGATAATATTAATATTTGGCAACCTGATCTGGTGGCACACGAATTTTTTTTTTTTTTTTTTTTTTTATTACATTTTCACCCCAAACAAGGCAAATTGCCACTTTGGTGTAGGGGGCTACTATCAGGGGCAACAACTACTGGGGTACTATGTAGGGATTTGGGCAGCAAGGTGTCGGTTCACGTTACACTTGAACTTCTGCACGTCAGTACTGTTGGGGAAGCAGGGACCTGGAATGGAATTCCAGAGTCTTGCGGTTCTGGGGAAGAAACTATTGGAGTAAAAAGATCTTTTACATCTAGGGACCTCTACAGTGTGGGGGTGGGATCTAGTAGCCTGTCGGGTTTGTCGAGGGTGCTCGCGTCGTGGGGGCACAAGTGATTGCAGTTCATCAGAGCATTCACCACTAAAATACTTGTAGAACAGGCAGAGGGATGCAACATTTCGTCGATGGGACAGAGGCTGAAGCTTAGATGCCAGTTCAGGGCCTATCAGATTTGCGACTCTCTTTTGAACCTTGTCAAGGAGCGAGAGACTAGTAGCAGATGCACCAGCCCAGATGTGGCAGCAATACTCCATACATGGGCGAATGGTGGCCTTATAGAGGTACAGGATACTTTCGGGTGTTAGTAGTTTTCTAGCACGGTAGAGAGAGCCCACCTTTCTTGCAGCGGCCCTGGCAATGCCTTCAATGTAATTGTTCCAACTCATGTTTCCTGTGAACGTTAGGCCAAGGAGTTTGAAAGATGGACTCTCAGATAAAGAGTCGTTGGCCATTGCTATTGGTGGTAGAGAGGGTTTCTTGTAATTATTGAATGAAACTAGTTTAGTCTTGGCAGCATTGAACGCGACCAACCACTTTTGTCCCCATTCCACTACAGATTGGAGGTCTTCCTCTAGTGTTTCTGCCATTTCTTTAGAAATGTGTTCATTCGTCTTCCTGTCGTGTCTGCCATAGAGTGTAGTGTCATCAGCATATATACCCATCTCAGAGGCAATGTTGTCGGGGAGGTCATTTATGAATATCAGGAACAATAGAGGTCCAAGGATAGAACCCTGGGGCACTCCCGCATTTATATCATATTGTTTGGATGTGCGACCGTCGAGGACTACCTGGATTTTTCTCTTATCTAAGAAGGATTTAATTATGTTAAGTATTCTACCAGTGATACCGTATGATCTGATTTTACTGAGGAGACCCTCATGCCATACCCTGTCAAAAGCCTTAGATATATCTAGAGCTACCGCTCTGCCTTCCCCCGCTTTGTCCAGTGATTGGTACATACGTTCAGAGATCACGGTGAGGATGTCTGCTGTGGAACGGGCTTGTCTAAATCCATATTGTTTGTCAGTCAGTAGTTTAGCATCTGTAAGATGATGGATTAGAGCGTGGTTAATTATGGTCTCAAATATTTTGGCAAAAAGTGGAAGGAGGCTAATGGGGCGATAATTTGATGGGTCTGTCCTTTCACCAGAATTCTTGAATACTGGTACAACAGAAGCAGTTTTCCAACAGCCCGGAAAGCAAGCTTCATTAAGACATTTGTTGTAGAGTTTGGAGAGAACTGGAGCTACTTCGGCTGAGCACTTTTTTAATAGCACAGCTGGGATAAGATCGGGTCCACATGCTTTTGAGGTGTCAAGGTTTTTTATGATAGCATGCACCTGAGCAGGGGTGGTTTTCAGATCGTCTAGTGTGGCGTCTGTCCGCATAGGAAAGTCAGGCAGGGGGTGGCTGGAAGGGTCCAGTGTGGAGTTTGAGGCAAACCGACTGGCAAGCATGTTAGCCTTGTCGGTTGCTGAGGAGACAACCTCGTGATTGTTGGTTAGTGGGGGAATTGTCGATTGCCCATTATTTACTACACTGTTGTAGATTTTCCAGAAGTCTCGAGTTCCTAGTTTTTGTGCTTCGATGCGCTTTTTAGTGGTTTCCGTAAATTCTCTCTTAGCTGTCGCTATTTCTTTCTTAACGTTATTTCTAGCTTCTATATACTTCAGTCTGTTTGAACTGGACTTATGTCGGTTAAACCTACGGTATGCATGCTGCTTTTGAGTAATGGCAGTTGCACAAGTCGACGTAAACCATTGGGGAGAGTGGGGCTTACTATAAAATTTCCGCATGGGAACATGCGCTTCGATTGCAGTTTTGAACCAGTCAGTGGTCTCGTTTGCACACTGTTCAGCAGGGAGAGAGAAAATATTTTTCCATGGAGCATCTCTAATTAGTTCCCTGATGGCTTCCCAGTCAGCCTTATTATAATATCTCGTTGTTTTGAGCACTGGCTCTTCAGTTTTGGGTCTAGAGTTTAGGGCGATTTCAACCATTATCACTGCATGATCAGCGTTCCCGAGTGGGCTGTGGGCCTTCGCTATGCAGTCATCGGGAACTGTGGTCAAAAACAGATCTAGAAGTGATGCGTGTTGTTCTTCCTGGTCAGGGAAACGGGTTGGAAACGTAACAATTTGTGATAGGGAGTGAGATATAGCGAAGCTATGGGTTGTGCTGCCCGCTGCATCTGTGTGAGCAGAGAATCCAAGCCAGTTTTTGTGGTGGACATTAAAGTCACCAAACACATGTATTTGTGCGCTAGTGTCGAGGGACAGTGCCGTGTCTATGCTGTCAGATACTTTGTTTATTATGGAGCAGTCCTGAGTCGAGGGAGAGCGGTAGAGAAAATAATAGTAGCTAATACTGTGTTGCACGTTTAGTCTAAAGCACATAAAGGCTTGATCATCTGTTTCTAGGTTTGTTTCTCTAGTCAAGGGAAGGGTATTACGAATGTAAACTCCAAGTCCGTGCATATGTCTGTCAGAGTCCTTACGGCAGAGTGGGAGATATCCAGGCATGTTAAAGTGGTTAGAGGGAATGGAGGAGTGTAGGTTAGTCTCACTTAGTGCTAAGATATCCGGGGTATTTGTTAAGAGAAATGCTTCAACATCAGCTAAGTTAGTTCTAAGCCCACGGATATTTGTGAATGAGAGCCTCAAGGGAGGAGGCAAGTTGAATTTGTTTGTCCCTAATCCTGGTTTAAGCTTATTTTTAGATTGTACTGTCGTCATATTTTTTTTAAGAGTTTCGGTAAGGGGGAGCTAAGCAAGAGGTTATGCGGAGCTTCAGACATGCATCACAAGTAGACCATCAGCTGACCTTTCTCCAATTAGGATTGTGGCCTCAGGAAAGCCCACCGGGGATGAGTGCAGGGTCCCTTTCCATGCGCGTCATGGCACTGCAAACAACCCGATATTATTCAACTGTTGATGGAGCAGCCGCTCTAAGCGCTACCAAAGAGTTAGGGCTCCTGTACTACCAGTCGGGAACAGCAGCCAGGAACTGTCAATCCGGTACCCTCAACCCTTTAGGAGAAGGTCAACCCAATCTAACTGCTCAGGCATATCTTATACTCAAGCACTCCCAAATGTTCAGTTTTAGGGGTGGGGCATGCTGGGAATGGGGAAGAACGGCGTTCATTGCCCTAGCCAGGAAACAAGATCTACCGCTGGGTGTTTCTGTCGAATCACTGAGATAGTGTCTCTGCGCTTGTCTAATAGGCAAAGAAGGAGTATGGAAGCCGGGCGATAGACAGAGCCTATCTACTCCTTAAGCAATTTAGGTTTGCAAACCGGTGAATTTGTTTGAGTCACCAGCTCTAGGAAGGTTGTCATCCAAGACTGAAGAGGCCTCTCTCCCCTTTGGTTTAGTTTCAGAGTTTTCCTTCTCCTAGACGGATGATCTGGGAAGATCTACTGGGTCCGTCAGCCCTGAGAGGGTTTTCTCCGCGCCTAGGTTCTAATCCAGGTATTTCTGCGACCCCGCGTTGTTAGTGTTACTGGGTTAGTTTGTTGGGGATTATATATTATATATTATATATATTGAAGATGACGAAAACAAAGAAGACGGAGGAGACGAAAAAAAAGGAGAAGAAAAAGATAAAAGAAGAAGAAAAAGACGAAAAAAAAAGATAAAGAAGAAGAAAAAGAGGAAAAAAAAGAAAAGAAAAAGATAAAAGAAGAAGAAAAAACGAAGAAAAAAGATAAAAGAAGAAGAAAAAGACGAAGAAAGACGAAGAAAAAGAAGACAAAGAATAAAAAGAAGACGAAGAATAAAAAGACGAAAAAGAAAAAAGAAAAAGGAGAAAAAGAAGAGGAAAAAAGACTTTTTTTTCTGTTTGTTTTGCTTTTTTCCTAGGCATGCATCTGTCACCGATGATTGCCGGCCTCGCCCGATCCGGACTTGACGGGAAATCACGAGAATTCGGTTCAAATCATGCAAGAGTGCACACATTTTAATTATCATTGCCTGGATAATAATAACAATTTGAACATTTGCGAAAATGACTCTTCAATTACATATAGATATATATATAGATAAAGGTTAATGAGTGTGCGGTAGTCAATCGAACAATATCGTAATAAACGTTATAGAAGTGGAAATATAATAAGGTGGATTACTTACTAATGGGGATGGCTCATCAAGAATTTGTTCACATCGGACTTGAAGACGACCATATTGTAGTTGGAAAACAGGTAAATTGAAGACAGTTCCACAGTCATACAGTTCTAAGAAAGAAACTCTGTTCATGGAATTTACGTTTAGTTTTAGGCACAGATAAAGAGTGGGGGAAATTATTGATAGTGATTTCAGATAGACGAGTGTTTTCGTAAAAGTTTGGCAAAAGAGGGACCATAAATTGGAGCTCAGATGAGCACTTGCCATGAAAATAACGATAGAGCAGAGATAGGCTCACAACGTCTCTTCTGTGGGAAAGAGGTTGCAGGGAAGAGAAAAGGGCATCCGTTACTAAGCTGCGAAGTTTGTTTTAAACTCTGTCAAGGCAGAATAAGATGCTTCTAGCAGCTCCTGTCAAGATGTGGCAACAGTACTCCATCCTTAGACGTTCTTGGCAATTATGTCTTCTGTATTTGTTGAGTTGGAGAAGAAAATCTATATATATATATATATATATATATAAAAGCGAAAATGCATGTATGTGTGTTCGCTTTTTCTGTATGTCTACAAAAGGCTTCTTTCAGAGAAGCGGTCGGTCGCTTCAAAACTTTTTAAAACTTTTTATATCACATATAAATCGTAATATCTCACAGTTAACAACGAAGCTCGCCTGTCAATTTAATTTGCTCGATTTCGGGAAGATAAATATTCAACATTTGTCGCTCGCTGCATGTGGGTTAGTCTTTTTCCTATAACATCTTGGGAAAATACTATCCCGCAGTCAAACTTGACCTCATTAACTCATTAAAACGGGCACCTGCCAAATCCAAGTAATTAAATAAATTCAAACGTGTTTTCTGTAGCATCTCACGGTGGGGCAATGGTTAACGTCGCACGTTTTTCTTTTGTTTCTTTTTTTTACACTTTAATTTACAACTTTGCCTCAACGGTTCGGGTTCGATCCTCATACTTACTTTTTTTTTTAACCCTCCGGAGTTCCTACACACAACTCCAAACACCCGGGCAACGCCGGGTACCCCTCGCTAGTCAGTTATTAAAAGAAACCCCGAATGTTGTTCCTCTGCAGTGTTTTTTTTGGGGGCTTTTTTTAAATGATGGAAGACCGTTGGCTACGCGATACTCAGTTAAGATTGTAGGTTCCGTGATAGAAGCGTTGATTTCAACTCAACACTATGACAAGAAATAAAAAGAAAGAAAGAAAATGTATAAAATTCTGAAGACGAAATCTTACTTCGAAATGTATTAATTTTAAACAAATAAATTTTGTTTATCCTTCAGAATATTGCGTTGTTATTTGGCTTTCAAACGTATCTAATACTGTTATATATTCGTTATAATCGAGGTTATCCTTGAGGGGTACCAAATTGAGCTTTCGTTACATTTGAATATGTTATATAGAGTGCTTCATTTAGGGGCACTTTTTAAATCATTGAGGGGAACTTTTTACGTTTGGGTGTATACACTGTATAACATCAAAGATTCCGTGTGCGTATGATTGTCTCTAATATAAATGGTTGTGTGTTTGATTATCATAAAGGGAATCGTGTATGTGACATGTAATTTCTGAACCTACCTCTGCTTCTCGCTGTTGAACCATCTGGAAATTTCTCATCCTGGAGGGAGACTTGATACCTGTTTGACGAAGATTTATCACTCCAAGACGATGAATGTTTTTTATAGATTTTATTTCACTTTCCCCAGAGGTCCTGCAGCAGGTGTAAAGTGAAATCTGCTTATGTGGTTCTTCTTCACACACGTCAGCGTTCGTCTCCCCCCTCCCCAGTTAAGAGGGGGAGACCACGGAAAAACGTCCGTCTTCTTCAAAGCTCAAATCAAATCTCACAGATCTAGCCAACCACGTCACACATACGTAATTTGGTCAGCTGACCTTTGGTTCTGGTAAACGTGTCTACCTCCACGTTTACTCACCTCTCTCTCTCTCTCTCTCTCTCTCTCTCTCTCTCTCTCTCTGTAACAATACTTACGTATTCATTTTAAAATTTAATCAACGCTTCTTTTACGGAACCTACAAGCTACAACTTTAAAAGAAATATACATGCATGTGTATGTATGTATATATGTATGTATATATGTATGTATGTATGTTTGTGTGTATGTATTTTTTACAGAGGGAGAAGCAGAGATGGATAGATAATGAGGAGTGCATGATATATCGGTACATATACTGACATCTATAATATAAATCTTACCTTTCTGTTTAAATGTATGTATGTGTGTATGTATGTATGTATGTATGTATGTCTATATGTATGTATGCATCTGTGTATGTATGTCTGCCTATAACTTTCGACAGAGGGGACATATTTTCACAAGATTAATATTGCTTTGAAGCTCAACCCTTTGGACAACAAATATCGAAAAATTAGCTAACACGTTAATTTCTTCACCCTCAACTGGGCACTTTTTTACGGAGGGGGGTCGATTTTTCGTCGATATTTTCGAAAGTCATCCCCCCTTTTCGGATGACTAGTCTTTATTTAAACCTACGTCCCTTTCGGTTTGGCGATGGACGCAACAGCAAAGATGTCACCTTTTTCACGTTCTTTTCCTTCGCGGTACGGGTTCGAGACTGCCTATTACCACTTTTTTTTTTTTTTTTTTTTTTTTTTTTTTTTTGCTCAAGACACATCTCCAAACACCCGGGCAACGCCGAGCACCCAGGCTAGCTGTAAGATTAAAAAAAAAAAGTCATTAAATTAATTTTAGGCAAAGCATTAAAGAAATATACATGAATTTAGTTCCATAAGAATTGACAAAAGCTCTCCTCTTATTTCCCCTCAACATCTTCTCCAACCAGTTTCAAATATGGCCGATATTCCAATTGACGTCAAATCGTGTTCTACATTACCTTGCCCCCAGGGTTTCCTTTTATTCTGCATTATTGACGTCATCAAGTTATATAAACCGGAAGTCATGAGGTTAAACATTATCGTCTCTTTTCTTCAGACAATTACACAGATAAAAAACAGGGTCACAAAGTACGTAGACGCCTTCCCTCTTCCTAAAAAGACTCCACTCGACAATATATATATATATATATATATATATATATATATATATATATATACAGGGTGACCCCAAGAAAATGGACCCCAACTCTAATTAGGCCCCGTTTCTTAGTGTTTTGTCCGAATGAAATGAAACTTTGGTCATAACTAGTTTATTATATCCAAAACATCACATCAAAACACTAGGGTCTTTGACCTTTTTTTCTCCGTTGACTGTAAAATGCTCAGAAAAACAATTGAATGTCCTCTGTTTTTTTACGGGGTCACCCTATATATATATATATATATATATATATATATATATATATATATATATATATATATATGATTCCTTAATTGATGTACGAAAGTATAAATTTATGCGTAAATTTTAAGTATTTACTTCAACAGTACTCAATACGTAGATAGAGCTAGATAGTAAGTTATAAAATATATATGGCATATATTCCATATATATTTTATAACTTACTATATATATATATATATATATATATATATATATATATATATACACACACTGCGTATCAAATTATCAACGAGTTTACATTTTTCTTAATATTTAACGAACGAGTAAATAAAAATCCATGAATCTTTGAGAAATTGCTTGCAATACTATTCAGCTACTTACATCAGAAAATAAAAGCATTTAAAGCAGTATTAGCGAAACTATGGCAGAAGACAGGAATATCTGTTGATTTCAGTGTGTCAAGTTATTAACGAGGTTAAGAAAAAAACACAATATACCCATAACTTGTTTATTGAAATAACTTTCAAACATTAAATGAACTAGAAAAAAATGCTTAGAACACAATAACTACATAGCAATTTCTACGTTGACATAATTAGGGGATATGCGATCCTTTTTTTTATGAATGACTTGTGAAAGGCATTGTGACTTTTATGAAAGGCGTTGTGACTTTTATGAAAGACGTGACTTTTATGAAAGACGTTGTGACTTTTATGAAAGGCGTTGTGACTTTTATGAAAGACGTTGTGACTTTTATGAAAGGCGTTTTGACTTTTATGAAAGACGTTGGTCCACAGAATTAGTCAAATTTATGATTTTGTCAACAGTTATTCTTCGCGATATCTCTTGGAGAACATCCCACAACTCATCTTTGCTCTTAAATTGGCATCCACTTGCATAGAGGCGTCGCTTCATGATACTCCAAAGGTTCTCAATTGGGTTAAAACCTGGCGAATTCGCAGGCCACTCCATCTTCCGTAACCCAGAGAACCCCAGTTGTTGCAAATATTCGTTGCTTTTGTTTGCTGCATGCGAAAGAATCATTATTCTGCATAAAAATAATTCTTCTGAACGTCAACCTTTGCTTCTTCAGCCATGATTCGAAGTGCTCTTTCAGAAAAGCTAGAAAAGCTATTTGACGTCATTTTTATGCCTTCTGGGATTTTCCATGTGCCAACTAAAGTACCTCCGATAATCCCAGCCCAAATCATTATCCCACCACCACCTTGTTGGCACTTAGAACGATGATGAAGATGTCGTCCATCTTGGACCCATCCCTTGCTCCAGCTATCTGGACTATCAAGAGTGACACGCACTTCATCCGTAAACAAACAAAACTTCATAATGCCCCTGCAAATTATGTCGCCGATAGTAGCCCACCAACTTCAAAGTGGCACTTGCCTTGTTTGGGGTGAAAATTGAAAAATAAAAAAAAAAAATAATAAAAAAATAATAAAAAAAGAGGTGATATACCGTAAAAAAAAATCAACAAATTTTTTTTCAGTATTTCCTCTTCTTCGTCGTCTTCTTCTTGCACTTTTTTACTACTACTACTACTACTACTACTACTACTACTACTACTACTACTACTACTACCTCCTCCTCCTTCTCCTCCTCCTCGTTCAACGTTTCTCCTTTTCCTTCCACTATGAACGGGTTTTTATTTTGTTGTTGTTTTTGTTGTTGTTGTTCATTTCTACTACCACTACTACTTGAACTGTTTCTTCTCTTTTTCTATAAACTTTTTTATACCACTAATCTACTACTACTACTACTACTACTACTACTACTACTACTTATGCGTCCCCAGACGACCATTACTACTACTACTACTACTGCTCTTTTGTTTTTCCTTTTTTGTTTTTTGTTTTATTTCTCTCCACTTCAGAGAAAGCATCTGTTGGTAATTAGGGGACCTTCTTGTTTACGTGAGGGAATTGTTTCCCCCATCCTGGGATCCACTTCACTCCAAATGTTTATCCACGATGGAACTGCGAATCTTAAACACTTTGACAGACAAACAGGCAGACGGACGGACAGCAAGACAAGATTTCTTTCTTCTTTCTTTCCCACCCACACCACCTACAACCCATTTTTTATTTTTCCGAGCATTACGACCCCTGAACCCATCTGTTTTTGTTTGTTTTTATGAAAATAGTCGGCGTGGTCAAGGAATACTCTTAACAAGTGCAACTGAGCCATAATACTCGACTTTGCCCATAACGTTTGACTTTTTAATGGTAAATCGATCATGACAATACATGAAGCCACTTAAATCGTTTTAGACAAGGCATACAGCCACTTGATGTAAGTAGCGTAAAAGTACCCCCCCCAAAAAAAACAAAAACAAAAAACAAAAAAACTAACCATCAGTACGTATTAGAAGGATATATTCTAACCCAGAAAACAGCAATTATCCCCATTTTGTCAAAAACACACTCCTGGAATGTGAGGACTAAAAGACAAAAACAGGGAAGCAAGAGTTACGCGGTTTATCTTCCTACTGTCCTTTGATGTACGCAACTAAATATTACTACGTCAAGGTATATATATATATATATATATATATATATATATATATATATAAATATATATATATATATATAAAAGTGAAATTGTCTGTGTGTGTACATTTCCCTACCAAACTACTCTACAGACTCGAGATTGGACAAATCTTTTTAATGGATTTTCGGTCAGAAATTTGGTTGTCAAGGGGTCAAAGTTCAACGATTTAACCTTTGAAAACTCTACCAAACTCCTCCGCCAATTTTAGGTCTAAACACTTGAAATTTTAGATATAGGTTCCTTAAACATGGATCTAACTTTTTAATTTGATTTGAGCTCAAAACAATAAATGCTAAGGAATGAAAATTGGGATCAAATTAAAAAACAATTGACATGTGCGATCTCTACCAAATTACTCAGCCACTTTTTGGTCTAAACATTTGAATTTTTTTATAAAGTGTATTTAGACATAGGGCAATCTTTTTAGTCGGGTTTTGGCCGAAAATTTGAGCTGCCAAAGGGGTTAATTTTCAAAAGATTTTATCTAGCAAACTATTCAGCCAATTTTGGGTCTAAACATTTGAAATTTTACATAAAAGGTATTCAGACGAAAAATTGGGGCGAAAATTTGGCTTCCAAGAGGTCAAAGTTTACAGAGTTGACTTTTGCAGACTCTTCCAAACTTCTCAGCCAATTTTAGATCTAAACACTTGAAATTTTAGATGTAGGTTACCTGGACATGAGTCAAACTTTTTAATATATATATATATATATATATATATATATATATATATATATATATATACAAATGCACATAAAGTTATGAACAGTACATAGGGTCCGAGCAAAGCCGGGCTGAACTGCTAGTATAATTAATATAATAATAGATACGAAATCTGCATTAATCAAAATATTATATTTAAGCGTATTTTATGATCGGGCAATGCCGGGAGGCCTGCTAGTATGAACTACAAGCAACAATATATATTTTTGGAGTGATCAATACATTATAAATAAAATTATATAAACAGTATGAAAAGTGGATTAGCGTATACTGTTTCTTACGGAATCCTTAGAGAACTTTTGCGGAACTTTAACGTTCCGGCGAACCTCGCTTGAGAACCGCTTCCCTAAAGAAGAAGAAGAAGAAGAAGAAGAAGAAGAAGAAGAAGAAGAAGAAGAAGAAGAAGAAGAAGAAGAAAAACGGTATATTTTTTCGACCGTCCCAACAGATATTTTATCTGAAATAAAACCGTATAGGACTGGGGGGGGGGGGATGAGAAGTTCGCAGACAAACCGACAGTCACCCCCTCTCTTCTCTTCCGTCTTTTCGTCTCTCTTAATTATTCGTGTTTTTTCAATCAATTCAACCTTTTAGACCCTATTTAAAAGATCTTTTTTTTATTTTTATGAACATACTAACGGGAATATGGGAATATTTGATGTTGGATGAGGGACCCTATTGCCTTTCGAGCGCAGACCACAGTACATTGTAAGACGAAGGCTATCTAGAGGGTGGAATAATAAATGTGCCACCCTAAAGAAAACACTACAACTTTATTTTTAAATTTTATCGAAAAAGAAAATCAATCCAGGTAACTTGATTATGTAGTAGAGCTGACGTCTATTCAATGTAGCCGCCTTCAGCCTCAATCACCGCCTCGGTACGGGTCTGGGACTTGAAGCATGCCTTTTTCACAAGTGCCGGTGGAAACTCGGCGAATACTCGGCGGATGGCGGCGATCAGGCTTGCTTGTTGTAGGAGGTCATGTTGGTGATGTTCTCGACGTGTGACCAAAGGAAGTAGTCCAGCGGGTTAAGGTCGGGGAAGGAGGGGGATCAGTGAGAGACTGGTACAAAGTCGTAGCACTCCTTTTGAAGTCAAGCTTGGGTCTCTTTGGACTTGTGGGCTGGTGCCAAGTCCTGCAGACACAGCCAGAGTCTGCCAACAGCCACCTGATTATGCCAGGGGATCACCACACTCATCATCACGTCCAGGTACACTTTGGTGTTGACTTTCAAGTGGACTTCGGAGATGTAAGGTTGCATGGGTGTGACCCTCACTTGAAACTAAGCAAAAGACCATAACCGTGGCCAGAAACTTCGTTAAGCGGTACCTGCAGCGTTTAACAATCTGGGTTTGCATTTTGAGAGGGCTGACAATCGTCCTGTTGTCATAACTTGAATCGATCGAGAGCATGAGTTGTACAGCGGCGCATCTCCGATCCCACTCGTTGAACATTGCGTCACTTTCAGACATGGTAGAAGGGTTCTATCGCTCTTGTGATTTATACATAACTGGCCAACTAGTATGGTTTGCAAAAAAAAAAAAAAATGAAAAGAAAACCGGTTTTCTTCAAACGGAAATGGAATCATGTCGTCTTTTTTAGAGCGACAATTTTATCGTTGCACCCTGTATAATTGACATTCGATATTTCATGAAACAATGAAAGTAAGACGAAAAATACGGAGAGGAATAAAGGAAAACAAATCTCCCTATATCTATTGTGCTAGAAAACTACTCACACCTTAGAGTATCCCGTATCTCCTCAAAGCCACCATACATGAAGCATTTTTTTTGCCACTAGTCTCTCCTTTTCTCTCTTGAAATAATAAAAAGGATATCTGAGATTTAAAAATCCGCTCAAATAGTTGGGGCTAAAAGAAACAACATTGATTTTGGTGAAAAAAAGAATAAAACGCTACCAAAGTGATAAAGAATTCGCCTCCAAGTGAAATTCTGCGACCCCCAAAAAAACATACATCTTTCTCTCGATAAAATTCTTGCTTCTTTCTGTCTTAGATGAAAAAAAAATGTGTTCCTTTCAACCACCCGCCTTGTGTGTGTGTGTGTGTTTTTTTTTTATTTTTTTTTTATTTTTCTTCCTTTGAAGATTGTAATGCCGGGTATGGGGCAGCCAAACCAGCTGCCAACATTGCCCCGCTTTTTTATTGAAACCAACCGAGAGCTCTTTTTAGTATCCTCGCTGTTCCCTTAATTGCAATTGTCTGAATCTCTTTTGCACTTGGTTCACCAGGAATATTAGTTAGGTAGAACTTCAGGTTCTTCTTCATAAGTCCTGTGGCACCTATGATAACTGGTATGATCGATATCCCCTTAAGATTCCAGGGTCTTTTCATATCATACATGAGACCTTGGTATTTGGCCTGTTTCTCTCTTTCAGCTCTGTTAAGACCGCCATCATTAGGAACACTCACTTCAATCAAGGTTGCCACTCTCTCTGACTTATTCCATATAACTATGTGAGGTTTCACAGCAGCATTTTCAAGGTAGGTGGCTGTAGGGATTACATGGTCGTAATGTATGGTATATAAATAATTTCCAACTGTTTTTTCAGGTTGATGTTCCCAGGACTTGCTGCTACACTGGATGTTTAATTTTTTACAGATGATCCAGTGGAGGTACTTGCATACTCCATCATGTCTCGCTGTATAGTAGCCGTCCCCTAGAAGAACTTTGCAACTTGATATCAGATGACCAACACTTTCCAATTCTGTGTGGCAGAATCTGTGTGTGTGTGTGTTTGTTTAATTACTTGACTCTATTAAAGAAAATAACGACACAAGTACACATTAACACACCGGAAGCGACCTTTTTTTTTTGTTTTCATTTCCGGTAGTATCATAATAACGAAAGGGGAGACAATTCAAAATTAATACATGTCAGAAAAAACAAACAAACAAAAAAAAACAAAAACAAACTCAAAACATATCTAAATAGTCTAAAATACTTGTGACAGTTTTTAAAACATTTATTTTATTTGAATAAAGAAATTAATATTTTCTAACATGATAAACAAAAAAAAAAAAGACAAAGAAGAAGAAAAAGAAGATTTTCAAAAAGCCGCTCAAACAGTTGGGAATTGATTTTAGTTGAACGAAGAATGAACTGCTGCCAAAGTGCCAAAGTTCCAAAGTGATACGGAATTTGTCTCCAAGTTTTAAAATTCTTCCCTTTTGAATTAAACGAGTTCAGGAAGAGATTCCATCAGGAAGAGGGTAGCATTCTTCAATGATCAGTGACATTTCTACCAGGACAATGCAATTTGGATGTTAGTATACTTTGGAAGAACGATAATTCTGTTTTAAACTTAGAAAAAAATGACACAGAAACGTATGGAATGCTTCAGACTGCTTTTGGACCATCTTGCATGAATCGAGTATCAGTTTTTCAGTGGCATAAGAGATTCAATGAAGAAAGGGAGTCTGTGAGGGATGATGAAAGGTGTGGGAGTAGTAAGGAATTCAGAACATAAGAGTTGATTGGCCAAATAAAGAATTTCATGAATAAGGACTGTTGTTTGTCTATAAAGACGACAAGTGCAACGTTTGATGTCAATGTTGAAAGTGTACGCACAATTATTCACGAGGAATTGAAGATATAAAGTTTGTTCTAAGGGTAACTCTATCTTTGTCATAGACTATTTGACCAACGTGAACATCAAGTCAGTTCCTCACCCTCCCTATAGTCAAGACTTTGCTCCCTGTGGCTTTTTGTTATTCCCTAAGCTCAAGGAAACCCTTAGAGGCTATCGATACGACACAATTGAGGAGATGAAAGATACTGTGATGAGTGTCATTGACACGCTCACACAAGAGGATTTCTATGGAGCTTTCTCGAAGCTGTTGGAACGGTACAACAAGTGCATTGCAGCCGGAGGAGATTACTTTGAGGGGAGCTAGAGTTTCATGTGTCATTTTTTAGTGGACTGGCCTTCCGTTATTTACGATGGTCGCGCCCATAGCGCGTTCATATATTGTAGGACGAAGGCTATCGACAATTTAATTTTATTACGAGAAGAGAAAGAAACATTCAAGGTAGTAGTCGGAGTTGAAAGAGTAGTAGTTGTAGTAGTAGAAGAAGAAAACCTTTAAAGTAGGAGGAAGAGTAGTAGTGGTAGTGATAATGGAAGAAAAAGAAGAAAAAAACGTTGAAAGTAGTAGAAGAGGAAAAAGATGAAGGATGTAGCAATATTAATTTATTTATTGCGGACTATCATCCTCATCTTTTAGTTCTTGTTTCGTCAGGTGGTAATCGCGACGGCAGTGGAACTCCGAATCTCCTAACTGCACCAAGTTCTCTCTAATTCTCTCTCCTCTGATCTTGAGCACGTAGTACAATGGGGTAAGGAGTGGCTGGTTACTTTTAATGCATCTAAAACCAAGCTTCTCTCTTTACATCATCAACATTCTGATCCACATCTGACATCAATTGAAATGAATGGCTCTCGTCTTCAGGAGGCCTCAAGTTTTGACAAACTTCTTGGCTTGACCATTACTCCTGATCTTAAATGGAACACGTACATCAAATCTGTTGCCAAGGCCGCTGGAAAAATGGTGGGATCTTTCTATCGATCCGGTAGATATCTCACTGCTGATGCTATTCTCTATCTATATAAGAGCCAGGTACGTCCAAGGATGGAATACTGTTGCCACATCTGGGCAGGAGCTGCTAGAAAGGACTTGGCCTGCCTTGATAGAGTTCAAAATAGACTTCGTAGCCTCGTAGGAGATGTCCTTTTCTCTTCCTTGCAACCTTTATCTCACAGAAGAGATGTTGCGAGTTTGTCTCTGATGTATCGTTATTTTCATGGAAAGTGTTCGAATGAGCTTCAATCTATGGTCCCCCCTCGCCAAACTTTCACAAGAAACACTCGTCTAGCTGTAAACACTATCAATAATTCCCCCCACTCTTTATCTGTGCCTAAACCTAAACGTAGATTCCATGAACAAAGCTTCTTTCTTAGAACTGCACGCCTGTGGAATTGTCTTCCGTTTTCCTGCTTTCCGGCTGACTACAATATGGTTGTGTTCAAGTCTAAAGTAAATAAGTTCTTGATGAGCCGTTCCATATAAGTTATCAAATTTACCAAATTTTCATTACTAATGATTACTATAATGTCCAATTTCTACTGTACACTCTTTAACCCTTATCCTTGAGTGGCCTCTTGGCCTCGATAATGTGGTGCCTATGTAAAAAAAAAAAAAAAAAAAAAAAAACTGCATCCTCAGCAATTACTGCCTTCCACAGCTATTGTCGTCTCGCCAACTTTTGGGCCAACTAAGTCTCTGTTTAGCTTTGGGTAGGATTGAAACCGCTATCTTCAGACAATGCTCACCTGGAACCGTAGAGATTTAACGTCTCTATTAACTGCGCCACGAGCCTCAAAGGGCGATCAAGATTTGGATATTTAAAAAAAATCAATTTTCACCCCAAACAAGGCGCAGTACCAGTTTGAAGTAAGGGGCTACTATCGGTTGCAGGGATATTATGAAGAGAGTACAAAATAGACTTCGTGGCATAGTGGGGGATGCACTTTTCTATTCCCTGCCAACCTCTCTACCACAGAAGAGACGTTGCGAGCCTGTCGTTGTTTTATCGTTATTTCCATGGCAAGTGCTCGTCTGAGATCCAATCTCTGGTCCCCCCTCGCCAATCTTTCACGAAAAACACTCGTCTAGCTGAAACCACTGTCAATAATTTTTTTATCTGTGCCTAAATCAAAACGTAGATTCCATGAACAAAGCTTCTTCCTTAGAAGTGCACGCCTGTGGAACTCTCTTCCGTTTGCCTGCTTCCCACCTGACTACAACTTGCATGTCTTCAAGTCCAACATAAACAAATTCCTGATTAATCGCTCCCTTAAGTAAGACACTTTATCAAATCTCTAATACTAACAATTACTACGATACTATCCCATTGATTATTGTACACGCAATAATCCTTATCCCTGAGTGGCTTCCGGGCCTTGATAAGTGGTGACCTCCATGTAAAAAAAAAAAGATGAGCAGGAAGATGTGTGTTCACACTACACTTGAACTTCTGCATGTCAGTACAGTTGGGAAAGCAGAACCCCGGAAGGGAGTTCCAAAGTCCTGCAGTTCTGGGGAAGAAACTATTGGAGTAGAAGGCTTTCTTACACCTAGGGATCTCTACAGTGTAGGGGTGGGATTTAACACCTTGCAGTTCATCAGAGCATTCGCCATTAAAATATTTGTAGAACAGGCAGAGGGATGCAACATTTCGTCGATGGGGCAGAGGCTGAAGCTTAGATGACAGTTCAGGACCTATCAGGTTGGCGATTCTCTTTTGAACTTTTAAGAGACTAGTAACAGATACACCAGCCCAAATGTGACAACAATTCTCTATGCATGGGTGAATGGTGGCCTTGTAGAGGTACAGGATACTTTCTGGCGTAAGTAGCTTTCTAGCACGGTAGGATTATCTGATCTTTCATTGTCGGGTCCGTACCGAATGGTTAAATAAATAAATACCGTCGTAGTAGTAGTAGTAGTAGTAGTAGTAGTAGTAGTAGAAAGAGGAAGAAGAAGAAGAAAAGTGAAGACGAAGAAGAAGGGGGAATACGAAGAAGAAGAAGAAGAAGAAGATAAAGAAGAAGAAAAAGAAGAAGGAACATCTGCCATTAAAAGGAGAAGCCGCTAGAATAGTTGGGGCTTGGGCTTAAAAGAAATAACGTTGACTTTGGAGAAAAAAATAAAGAAATAAAACGCTGTCAAAATGCCGATGTGGAAAAAATTTGTCTCCAGGTTTTGCGACTCCAAAAACACGTAAATCTTTCCAGAAAATCCTTAAAAAAAAAAAAAAAAATGCGGGGGTGGATTACATTTTTCCTATCCGGGTCAATGAGGAACTGGATGGGGTTCGCGAATTTTTCGTACGAGCTTTTTTTTTTTTATGAATTTCCAATTCCGTGAGAAAAGTTGGTTTTTACCATTTCCTTGTTGCCTTTACCACATGACGGGAACGGTCCTTCCTTTTTGGTTACGTCCTCACACCTCTGCAAGAATTCATGTTCAGCGGTCTATCAAGCTTAAGTGTGAAATAACATATTTCGCTCGTTAAACGCGCAGATTGAGTGAACGTATCTTAATAGATATGCATCAAAGCATGCTTATATTAGGCTCTGTCCGTCCTTTGGCTGTTAATTTGTTTAACTTTGTCCAATATTAGTAATTGTCTGTATTTTTGAGATGAGTTGTTTTCATTGATTGAGATTGTCGGACTGACTTCCTCATCTTGGTTGTTATTGTCACAACGTTTCGGCCGTTTTGCCCTCCGGCCTTCGTCAGGTGAACGGTTTGTTAGGAGTCTCGAACCCAACCCTTTATTATTATTACGGGGGTACCGTGTTCGGACTCCAGCTAGGCTTTGGGACATAGTTGCTGATTCTCTGTTTTTCAATGTTACTTTTTCACTGCCTTCGTTCAGGATTGAACTCAGCACCTTTGGGTAACTGTAAACTTTGATACAACGTCTAGGACCACTCGGCCATATGTCACTAGGACAATTCTTAGTTGGTTTTTGTTAATGTTAAACCTATGTTGTTATTCAAGGTTTTCTCTCTCTATCAGAGGTGTCCAAATTGCATTCAGCTCTATGCTTGGTTTGCTCAGTAGGTTGTTATGTCCGAGCATGTGAGCTGTTTCTTTAAGTTTTCTCACTTTCCAGTGGGTCTCTCTGTTTATTATTTTTACTTCATCCCATAGGGGGCGATGATCCCCCCTCTCCATCCAGACATGGTTGGCTATACCCGATTTTTCCGTCTCCCCTTTAGTTACCGCTTTTCGGTGTTCTTCCACCCTTACTTTAAGGGGGCGGCATGTTTCACCCTTGTAAACCTTTCTGCAACTGCATGGGATGGAGTATATGCAGTTTTTGGTCATGTTCTCATCCATGCGGGGCTTCACTCGTACCAGGTGTCGTCTGAGTGTTGACTCGCTTTTGAATACCGTCCTGATGTTGTAGGGGGCACATATTCTCTGAATCTTTTCGGAGATGCCTCGTATGTATGGTAGGCAGACCGTTGGAGGTTTTTGGGTTTCATTCTCCTCTCTTATACTATTAACACGTCTGGTGGATAGTATGCTATCGGGGTAGTTGTTACGACGGAGGGTATTCTTCAACCTGACCATTTCTTGGTGGTATGTAATGGTGTCGCTACTTATTGTCTCTGCTCGATGTTGTAAGCAGCGTGCGATTCCATGTTTGATACTGTATGGGTGATGGGAGTTGAAGTTTAGGTATTGTCCGGTGAAGGTAGGCTTGCGATATACGGATGTCTTAAACCCATGCTCTGTGCGTGATATGAGTATATCAAGGAAGGCCAGTTGGTTATCTTTTTCTTTCTCCATTGTGAACTGTATTGATGGTCTTATTGAGTTCACATGATCTAGGAGAGCCTGGATGTCTTCCTGATGGGGCCAGAGTATGAAGGTGTCATCAACGTATCTTAGCCACATGGTGGGCTTTAAGGGAGCTGAACCTAAGGCCATGTCTTCGAAGTATTCCATGTATATGTTCGCCATCACTGGTGATAATGGCGAGCCCATAGCTAGTCCCTCCTCTTGTCGATATAGGTCAGTACCCATTCTGAAGTAGGTTGTTTCTATGCAGAATGTCAGCATTTCCATTAAGTTTGGCAATGGTACACATGTGCGCTCTTCTATGGAGAGGTCCGCAGCTAGTTTGTCTTGAATTACTGCTAGTGTCTCACTAGTTGGGACTTTAGTGAACAGGCTAACCACATCTAGGCTTACCATTTGGTTTGTACTGATGTTAGCCTGTTCACTAAAGTCCCAACTAGTGAGGCACTAGCAGTAATTCAAGACAAACTAGCTGCGGACCTCTCCATAGAAGAGCGCACATGTGTACCATTGCCAAACTTAATGGAAATGCTGACATTCTGCATAGAAACAACCTACTTCAGAATGGGTACTGACCTATATCGACAAGAGGAGGGACTAGCTATGGGCTCGCCATTATCACCAGTGATGGCGAACATATACATGGAATACTTCGAAGACATGGCCTTAGGTTCAGCTCCCTTAAAGCCCACCATGTGGCTAAGATACGTTGATGACACCTTCATACTCTGGCCCCATCAGGAAGACATCCAGGCTCTCCTAGATCATGTGAACTCAATAAGACCATCAATACAGTTCACAATGGAGAAAGAAAAAGATAACCAACTGGCCTTCCTTGATATACTCATATCACGCACAGAGCATGGGTTTAAGACATCCGTATATCGCAAGCCTACCTTCACCGGACAATACCTAAACTTCAACTCCCATCACCCATACAGTATCAAACATGGAATCGCACGCTGCTTACAACATCGAGCAGAGACAATAAGTAGCGACACCATTACATACCACCAAGAAATGGTCAGGTTGAAGAATACCCTCCGTCGTAACAACTACCCCGATAGCATACTATCCACCAGACGTGTTAATAGTATAAGAGAGGAGAATGAAACCCAAAAACCTCCAACGGTCTGCCTACCATACATACGAGGCATCTCCGAAAAGATTCAGAGAATATGTGCCCCCTACAACATCAGGACGGTATTCAAAAGCGAGTCAACACTCAGACGACACCTGGTACGAGTGAAGCCCCGCATGGATGAGAACATGACCAAAAACTGCATATACTCCATCCCATGCAGTTGCAGAAAGGTTTACAAGGGTGAAACATGCCGCCCCCTTAAAGTAAGGGTGGAAGAACACCGAAAAGCGGTAACTAAAGGGGAGACGGAAAAATCGGGTATAGCCAACCATGTCTGGATGGAGAGGGGGATCATCGCCCCCTATGGGATGAAGTAAAAATAATAAACAGAGAGACCCACTGGAAAGTGAGAAAACTTAAAGAAACAGCTCACATGCTCGGACATAACAACCTACTGAGCAAACCAAGCATAGAGCTGAATGCAATTTGGACACCTCTGATAGAGAGAGAAAACCTTGAATAACAACATAGGTTTAACATTAACAAAAACCAACTAAGAATTGTCCTAGTGACATATGGCCGAGTGGTCCTAGACGTTGTATCAAAGTTTACAGTTACCCAAAGGTGCTGAGTTCAATCCTGAACGAAGGCAGTGAAAAAGTAACATTGAAAAACAGAGAATCAGCAACTATGTCCCAAAGCCTAGCTGGAGTCCGAACACGGTACCCCCGTAATAATAATAAAGGGTTGGGTTTCGAGACTCCTAACAAACCGTTCACCTGACGAAGGCCGGAGGGCAAAACGGCCGAAACGTTGTGACAATAACAACCAAGATGAGGAAGTCAGTCCGACAATCTCAATCAATTTGTCCAATATTATTTGCTTCCCCACAAGAGCAAACTGTGATACAAGGTCGTTTTTAATGTTGGGGACCCCAAAAGGGGCACTCTGAATTCTAATTTAATAAAATAAAATTTGAAAAAAAAATAAAAATAAAAAAATTAATAAATAAATAAAAAAAAATTGCCTTAGTTTAGAAGGAAAAAATAACTTAGTGTAACACAAGAACAGGTGCTCCTCTTTGATTTATATATTTTATTTCGGCAAACAAAATTAAGCAAAGACCAATTAAAAAAGTGGGAAGGAAGTCTATGTTCATACTCCTCACTATACCTTTTATTTCTGTACTCTAACCCTAGCTAAAGTTCTCATTCACCGTAAAAATATCAGTAGTCGTCCTACTTAAGATTTCCGAATCATTTTTTTTAATATATATATATATATATATATATATATATATATATATATATATATATATATAATTTATTTTTAAAATACAATTATCCACTGACACGTGTTTCGTCGTCGACGACTCATCCGAGTGGCGTAACCTAGCGAGGTTCGAAATCGCGGCCTCGTGATAAGAAGCCTAAGCCTAAGCTTCTCCAACTAAGCTATGTCGCAGGACTACTAGTTTACGCATTTTTACGAAGATGTTGTTTATATATATATATATATATATATATATATATATATATATATATATATATATAATATATATATATAATATATATATATAATATATATATATAATATATATAATATATATATAATATATATAATATATATATAATATATTATATATAATATATATATATAATATAATATATATATATAAGTATATATATATAGTGAATAAATGACAAAAACTATATTCCAAAGTTTATGATGTTGACCATCTTATAATTTATTCCTTCAATTCAGTTGACATTTACAATTCTTGACAGTATTTGCCTCGTAGCGCAAAATCAATCAATCAATGCGCTACAAAATGGATACTGTCAAGAATTGCACATTTCAACTGAATTAAAGGAATAAATTATAAGATGGACAACATCATGAACTTTGGAATATAATCTCTATATTGCTCTGTAATTACATTGCCCTTCTTAAACAAGGATTGGTATATATTATCAGGAAATAAAATATATTTCCAGAGAAATATATATATATATATATATATATATATATATATATATATATATATATATATATATATATATATATATATATATATACTTCATTTAATCACATAAATTAATATACGAAATTATAACTTTATGCGTAAACTTAGTATTTACTTCAAGAGTGCTCAATACATAGGTAGAGCTAGGTAGTAAGTTATAAAATATATATGACAATTAAGCTACACAGAATATTCTGCGTTTCATCCACGCTAGGATCCGTCAGGCTTATGCGAAGAGTTGTGGTTGTCTCGCGTTTTTATATACGCACATTCTATTGAGATTTTATTTAGCCAATCAGATTCCTAGTTTCCACCTCACCCCTCCTAATCAGTCAATGGACAGGCACTTACAGGACAAAGGTCCAGTGAACCTTAAGTTCAACCACACTTTTGCGTGTGCTTTTTTAGCGGAAACGTAGATATCTAGTGGTCTGACCTATTTTAAACCTAGGTGTAGTTAAATGTGATTTTCTTTTTATTATGTTAGTTTATGATAATTTTTTTTAATGTAAATTTATGTATATGCATGTTTATTTCTATTTATTTTCTATTATTATTGCTAATTTACAAATTATTTTGTATTGCTATTCTAGAGTAAAGTTTTATCCTGTGTTACACAGTTGTTCGCTATTTCTCTTCTACAGTTTAAGAGATGTTTGGTTTTTTAAAGTATAGGATAGTAAATTTTTCATGAAGGCATAATCTACATGGATCGTTTAGGTCTCTACATGTGTTTGCTTTGTTTTCAATGATTCAGATTTCGTATTAATTATTATATTATATTAGATTTAAAAAGATAAAAAAAATATGACTCGTGCGTCAAAATCTGCCTTTTGAAAGGTTAGGGTAGCTCTCAGAAAATCATCTGGCTGTTTAAATGTATGTATGTATGTATGTATGTATGTATATATGGATGTATATATGTATGTATGTATGTATATATGTATGTATATATGCATGCATGTATTTATGTATGTATATATGTACGTATGTATGTATGTATGTATGTATGTATGTATGTATGTAAGTATGTATGTATGTTGGGGTGGAGAGGGCTCCTGTAAGCCGTGGTGAAGGCAACCTTTCTAGGAGAAGCAAATCTCTGATTTAAAAAACCATAAAACGGGAGACCAGTACCCGCATTAAGCTGGTCTGCAGTTTAACTTGTTGCTGGCTATCTTGCTCTTGCCTGTTGCTGGATCTCAACATTTTGAACCGAGAGCGAGACTTAGCTGTCGTACAAAGCTAAGACTCTGTAACATAATCTGTGTATAGATACTCCCTCAGGGATTTGTCTATAAAAATGGTCCGGTGGTGAGAGAAGTCATTTTTGGGCTCATGGACTGTGTCATAGGGAGTGGCACTCGTCTGACAAAACGTTGCAATCATCATGTATGTATGTATGTATGCATATATTTGCCTAAAACGTTTGACAGAGACGACGGATTTTAAAAAAATCGGTATCGTTTTGAAGCTTGATCCTTCGGACAAGAAATATCGACTTGGCTAAAAACATTAACTCGTTCACTCTCAACTGGGCACTTTTCTACAAGAAGAGTCGCTTTTTTCGCCGATATTTTTGAAAACTATCCCCTCTTTTCGATTGACTAGCCTTAATTTAAATCTTCGCCATTTCCGGTTCGGCGATGGACGCAAGAGCAAAGACGTCACGCTTTTTACACGTTCTTTTACTCCTTCGCGGTATGGGTTCGAGTCTGCCTGCCTACCACCACTATTTTTTTTTTTTGCTCAACACACACCTGCAAACGCCTGGCAACGCCAAACACCCAGGCTAGTTTTAAATAAACCCAGTAAGTTTTCTGATTGGTCCAAAATATATTTATTTGTTTTTATTTAGGATAATGTATGCGCAAATGATATACGTACAGACGCGTTTATGCATTTTGATGAAAACGATAGGTACGGCTGGATTTTAACATGGCTCATCCGATTCCGTGGTCTGTTTCGGTATCCATTATATCGGTAAAAGTGCAGAGTATTTAACAGTCGGGAAATCATAAAAACAAATACTTACCCTACCACTAACCCTAAGTCCGATGAACTATAACCTGGAATCAAGGTTAGTTGAAGAATAAATCATTTGTAGCAGACTAACTTGCAACAAATACAGTAGCAGGAGTTAATTCTCGCGGTTCGAAATTCGAAATCCATTTTCTCCCTCGCTTGTCCAATCACAAGCCAGTTCTCAGTCACGTTACCGAGTATATAAAACGTAAAACCGAGAATGCCCCCCCTCTTACTCCCTTTCTGCCTGGTTTTCGCTGGCAGCAGACATTCGTCTGGGCCTTTGGCCTTCGGCTAACGTGAGTACAACAAGTCAATATGACTATCGTCAAAACTTGTTTCCACGTGCGTTTCACACACGTACTCTTTCTTACCACGAGACACTAACCCTTTGCCCCGTCTCTACAAGCGCGCACGAACACTGAACTCCCCTACTAACCAGACGCTACTAACAAAGATGACAAATAAAGTTGTTTATTAAATGTTAGAATGAAACACCATTTCGTTTTGTCTTGATTTTTAACTAAACATTTTTTTAAATCTTTTCAGATATGAACCCTCAACATATAAGCGATAGGCAGCCATCTTTTTTTTTGTCACCAAGACAGCCTGTTTTTTTTTTCAAATAAAACAAACTAAAGTTATTTCAGATCGGTAGATAATTGAATTCAACTACAAATTGAACAGACAGAACCAAACTTTGATTTGTCAGTTTAAATGCTAGTTAAGTCCGACTTAAAAATATCCGATCAACACACACACACACACACACACACACACACACACACACACACACACACACACATATATATATATTCAGTAAGATGATTGATAACTTATAATTAAAATTAAAAATTAAAAATCGGTTTCATAAGAAGGACCACAACAAAGCCAATAAATTGTACGATCGTTTCGAAAACGATGTTTTTTATTGAGATAGACATTAAGTCATGGGCAATAATTTTAACATATAGTTTTTTGAAACATGTCCTCTCGTCAGCAAAAATATTAATTAATAAAAATAAAAATTCATTTTGATTATAAATTATCAATCATCTTAATAAATATTAAAATAGTTCTAGGATATATGCCTATTGAGCTTATTATATATCTGCATTACAACGAGCACTGTTTTTTCTTGTATTTTAATTACATTAGTAATTTTACTATCACATTAAAATACACTCTGCTCTTTAGACTACTGTTCTAATCCCCTTTAATATATATATATATATATATATATATATATATATATATATATATATATATATATATATTAAAACTGTACTGTTCTTTAAAATACATTACATGTCAAAATATCACTGTAGAAAAAATGAAAGAAAATCATGGATTTTGGATTATTTGAGCAAATATTATGGCAATTTCAATCTAGTTGATCGTGAGAAAATCGAAGGTTGGATTTTTATTTTTCATTTTCTGAACATCTGATGTGGCCTCTTAGTTCATTGTATATTTTTACGCTTCGGTTCGTTGAATAATCGTAAAAAACGACTTTATTCTGGTTCCCATGGATCAATCTCCGGCACTGAACTTCAGAAATGTTGCACCAGGAGAAACGTTGTTCGGTTATTGCGAAGTAATCGCGTTTCTATAGAACCCCCCTCCTCCCACAATATTTATTATGCAAGTGTAACCAAAACCCTTTGCAGAGGAGTGTAAAGGTATGTTCGTGTCATAGGGACATTTTTGAAACAGCTATTATATTCTGGTACGGCATACCATCTCCCCGGGAAAATAAACGATAAAACGATAGGCGCAGCCAATTTAGATCAAGGGTCTGTCATTTTCGAATGTCGAGTTTTGTTGTCGAGTTCTTGGTATCATTAGGCGTCATTAATTCTCTCCCGAGAATTAATTATCTAGGAATAAATCTTTATTCTGCAAGACTTGAACGCTATATTAAATAATCGAATAATGCATTTTGTTTTATTTTAATATTGGAGAAAGATTTTAAGAATTGAGTCACAGCCCTTTTATTTTTTATTTTGTTATATTTAAAAAAAATTATATTATTTTATTTCTAAATTTTTTATTTTGCCATTTATTTTTTATAACTTTTTATTTGCTTATTTTTTTATTAAGTTTTATTATTTTTAATTTATTTTTAATCTTTTTATTTATCTATTATTTTATAATTTTATACTTTCTTTGATACTGCTTTGTAATTTTATTTCTCTTTTGGATATATATATATATATATATATATATATATATATATATATATATATATATATATATATATATTCTGACTTACCGTTTATTTTTTATCAATTTTCACCCCAAACAAGGCACAGTGCTACTTTGAAGTAGGGGCTACTATCGGGGGCATAAGTTGTAGGGGTATTATGAAGAGAGATGAGTAGCAATATGTCTGTTTACGTAACACTTGAACTTCTGCATGTTAGTAAAGTTGGGAAAGCAGAATCCTGGAAGGGAGTTCCAAAGTCTAGCTATTCTGGGGAAGAAACTATTGTAGTAGAACGCTTTCTTACACCTTGGGATCTCTACTGTGAAGGAGTGGGATTTAGCTGCTTGTCGGGATTGTTGGGGGAGTATTCACGTCGAGGGGGTTCAAGTGCTTATAGTTCGTCAGAGCTTTCTCCATTAAAATAGTAGTAGAACAGGCAGAGGGATGCAACATTTCGTCGATGGGACAGTTCAGGACTTATCAGGTTGGCGACTCTCTTTTGAACCCTGTCAAGAAGTGAGAGACAAGTAGTAGATGCACCAGCCCAAATGTGGCAATAGTACTCCATATATGGGCGAATGGTGGCCTTATAGAGGTACAGGATACTTTCAGGCGTAAGTAGCTTTCTAGCACGGTACAGAGAGCCCACCTTCTTCGCAGCAGCCTGTGCAATGCTCTCAATGTATTTATTCCAGTTCATGTTCCCTGTAAACGTTAGGTCGAGGAGTTTAAAGGAAGCACTTTCGGGGAATCTGTTCTTGGCCATTGCTATCGGTGATAGTGAAGGTTTCTTGTAATTATTGAAGGAAACAAGTTTAGTCTTAGCAGCATTAAATGTGACCATCTATTTTTCTCCCCATTCCACTACAGATTGGAGATGATCCTATAGTGTGACTGCCATTTCCTTAGATATGTGTTCATTTGTTTTCCTTTCGTGCTTGTTGTAGAGAGTGGTGTCATCAGCAAATATACCCATCTCCGAAACAATTTTATCAGGGAGGTCATTTATGAATATCAAGAATAATAAAGGTCCAAGGATAGACCCCTGAGGTACTCCCGCATTTATATTGTTTAGATGTACGAGCGTCTAGGACAACCTGAATGTTTCTCTTACATAAGAAGAGTTTAATTGCATTATGTATTCTTCCAGTGTTACCACATGATCTTATTTTCCTTAGAAGACCATCGTGCCATACCCTGTCAAAAGCCTTAGATATATCGAGAGCTACCGCTCTACCCTCCCTGTTTTGTCCAGTGAACGGTATATACGTTCAGAGATTACAGTTAGGATATCTGCTTGCCTAAATCCATATTGATTGTCGGTCAGGAGTTTAGCAGCTGTAAGGTGATCGACTAGAGCTTGATTAATTAAGGACTCAAATATTTTGGCGAAAAGAGGGAGTAGGATAGTGGATCGATAATTTAATGAGTCAGTTCTTTCGCCAGAATTCTTGAAAACTGGTATCACAGAAGTAGTTTTCAGCAATCAAGAAAGCAAGATTTGTTAAGGCATTTGTTGTAAAGTTTTGGGAGAACTGGAACAACCTCATTGGAGCATTTTTTAATAGTACAGCCGGAATGAGGTCGGGTCCACATGCTTTTGAGGTGTCTAGATTTTTTTTTATGATACCATGTACCTGGGTGATTTTCAAGTTATCTAGTGTGGCGTCTGTCTTCAAGAACCCCAATATCTATTCATACCTTCTAATTCCATATGATTATAAGATCATCCACCGTCTTGTTTTTTTTATTTCCATGGCAGGTGCTCGTCTGAATTCCAATCTCTGCCCCCCCCTCGCCAATCTTCCACGAAAAACACCCGTCTAGCCGAATCCATTGTGAAAATTTTCCCCCACTCTTTATCTGTGCCTAAATCAAAACGCGGATTCCATGAACAAAGCTTCTTTCTTAGAACTGCACGCCTGTGGAACTCTGTTCCGTCTGCCTGCTTCCCACCGGACTACAAATTGGATGTCTTCAAGTCCAATATTAACAAATTCCTAATCAACCGCCCCCTTAAGTAAACACTTCATCAAATCTCCGCACTAACGTAATGTACTTGCAATAACCCTTATCCCTGAGTGGCTTCCGGGCCTTGATATGTGTAAAAAAAATGCACATCACATACGCTTTACACTTTACCATTTTACATCTCATATAAGTGCTTCTACCTTTACTTCCTTTCCCTATTGCTTCTCAGTATTAAATGCACCTCTATATACAGATGCACATGGAAAAAACCCTTAAGCACTTTACATACCACTTATATCCACAATTTTCTTCCTATGTCGCATTAATTATCTTTCTGCCTGTACACTTTTCATGTTTTACCCTTTTCCTCACACACTCAATCATTTTGTTCCTAATGTAGTTATCGCTAGACGTCGCGTCTCTAATATGTTACTGTCTCTCTTCTGAGGAGAAGCATAAGTCTTCGAAATGCCTAGGTATAAAGAGCATATCTTGCATTGATGTAATCTCCGTATTGAAGCAATGATTAAATTTATATGCATTAGTATATGAATTAAATAAGATACGTATTATATACGTTTGAAATCCAAACAACGAATAAACAACATTTATTTTGTTTGAAATTTATGTCTTTTTTTGCCATGTTGTTGTTGGAGCAGAGAATTAGCCGTTTGATGTTTCTACAGTAGTTTTTTTAAAGTCTCAGAACGGTGCGTTTGGTCACGCGAGATTCACGTTAAGATTTTGTTCCTTAGAAGCACTGGTTGAATTTGAAATAAATAAGATACGTATTATATACGTTTGAAGCCAAAACAACGCATTGTTATAAAATAAGCGGACATTTATTTTGTTTGAAATTTATGCATTAGTATATATTTTTATATTAACTTAAGCAGTGCCGATTCAGGAGCAGTGTGGTTGAGAATTGGTCAACCCTTGCCTCACAACCTTATAGGATGAATAAGAAATGAAAAGATGCAACCAACTCAACCACTTAGCCATTAAACACCTCCTTCTGCATTACCCAAATCAAAACAAAAACGTTTGAAAAGGAAGCTTAATACCGGATTAAAAGATACAACTTAAATATGAGATGTCTTCAATAACTTTCCAGACTTTTTTGTGCAGACATTTAAAATTGTTGTAAACTCTTAAAAATTCAATATGTTATTGCTATACATCTTATGAGATGACTGACCAATTTTTATGATTTCAGGCTCAAATGAACAGCTACAGCAGTAATTAGAATACACCCTACTAAAGCCTGATTTTTACAGCTGGTGAATTTCAAAAATGCAATCTGGACTGAAGGACACTTTAGAAGAACGATATGCAATGAAATTGTGTGTTTGAACTTGGAAAAATGCCACAGAAACGTATGGAATGCTTTAGACTGCTTTTAGACCATCTTGCATAAATCGAACATAAGTTTTTAAGTGTCATAAGAGATTCAAGGAAGGCAGGAATTTGGTGAAGGATGATTAAAGGTGTGGAAGGAGTAAAGAAGTCAAATTTGACTGGCCAAAATAATAAGGAAAGACGTCGTGTGTGTCTATAGAGACAATAAGTGCACAGTTTGATGTCAGTGTGGGAACTGTACACACAATTATTTGCGAGGAACTTAAGATGCAGAAGATTTGCGTGAATGCACCAGTTCTCAATTCCATCCTTGTCACAAACATTTGATTAAGATGGACATCAAGACAGTTCCTCACCCTCCCTATTGTCCAGACCTTGCTCCCTGTGACTTTTGGTTATTAAATCTTTGGACGCTTTCCTTATGAGACAATTAAGGAGATGAAAGAGACTGTGACGAGCTTCATTGACACGGTAACGCAAGATTACTTCCATGTTGGAACGGTACAGCAAGTGCATTAAAGCCAGAAGTATTAACTTCGAAGAGGGTTAGAGTTTCATGGGTGTACTATCAATAAAAGTCTGGAAACTTTGAAGGCACCTCGTATGTATATATATATATATATATATATATATATATATATATATATATATATATATATAATTATTAAATATTCACAGACACACACTACTGTTTCATCCTTTCGGGAGTCATTAGTACAGGGTGTCAAACTATAATGACAGTAAATCCATTCTCTTAAACTTAAAAGACGAAATTCTTACGGGATGCATTCATAAACGTTGGTTTAAATTCGACAGGTTTATGCCACCATAAACCATAAAATTTTCTGATTACTAATCTATTTAAACATTTATAATTTATAACTTAATGACTATTATTATTATTATTATTATTATTATTATTATTATTATTATTATTATTATTATTATTATTATTATTTTACTTAGTATTTTATTACTATTATTTTCTATTTTTTATTTTATTATCTATTTTATTTTTAATTTATATGTATTTTTTATTTTTTATTAATATTAGTACTATAACTATTATAATTACTATTATAAATATTATTATTGAATTACTATCACAAAGATTAATAGTATTACTATTATGGGTTTTATTAATATTACTATTGTTTAAACCATTACAATAAATAAATAATTCACTTTATAAATAATTAGTAGTTATGTTCCTTTGACCGATAAAGGATCTTTTTTTTATTTGAAGTTCATTTTTCAAAAAATGGCAGTTATCTCCCTTTCTAAATTAATTATAATTTTAAATTCAAATACAGCGTCCCAACGATATTAAACTGGCAATAGTACATTTATCAGCGTTTCGGTTAAAGCAATATGAATAATTATTTCAACCATTCAGAGACAACATTTAACGACATGCCAAGGAATAGATGGACTGAAACAATGATACGCTTTAAAAGCGGACAATATATATATATATATATATATATATATATATATATATATATATATATATATATATATGAGAAATATTTTCTCTTAAGCTTGCTTTTCCACCTATTTTATTTATTTTATTTTATTTTTTATTTTATTTTTTACTAGCGGGGGTACCCGGCGTTGCCCGAGTGTTTGTTTCCGGGACGGGGGGGGGGGTTAAAAAATGTTATGGTAGGTAAGTAGGAAGGATCAAACCCAGAGTCATGAGTAAAAGTAGGAAAATAAAGTGTGAAAAAAAACCCAAACATCTGCAGCGTTAACAGTTCGGCCACCAAGAAAAGTCCATTCCAGTTGTTTAGGAAAAAACAAAAAAAAAAAGCAAAAAAAAAAAACGACTACGTTAGGTCGGCGCGAACGTGAAAATATAATGTGAATTGTCCAGCACGCTAACCACTACGCCACAGAGCATTGCAGCTTAGGTTAGTGATTTTAAATAACTTCACATGAAAGAACTACGAAGCCAAACCGGTGTTCTCTTCTCAACTGTTCCTTGTGAACGATCCCCAAACGGTGTTAAGTGGTGGCAGGGGGAGGAGGAATTTATTAGAGAGAAAATATTTTACCACTTCCATTGATCTTAACCGATTTTGGCCGTGACTTCTCAGCAGAAAAAGTATAGAAATCTAAGATTATCGACGAATTTGAGAAATAATAAGCCTATAACACACCTCAGATATTGTTCTGCCGTTTGTGCATATTATATTTGCATGAAATATCTTGATTTTTAATCCTATTAAGGTCAAAATCCGACGGGAAAAATGAGTTAATTTTATTTATGTAGAGATTTTATTTTTTATTTTGTTTTTTATTTTTTATTTTATTTTTTATTTATTATTTTATTTATCAACATTTTTTTAAAAATATTTCCTTACTTACTTACTATAAAAAATGCTAGGTTCATTTTGGTGTCTTTAACCTCCCCCATTTTTGCTGATGAGGAGACTTTGTTTAAAGAAAATCTTTTTATCAAATTATTGTTCAAGACATATTGTCTATTTCAATAAAACGTTGTTTCCGAAACGATCGTACAATCTATTTATTTTGTTTGTTTTCCTTTTGAAACTGATTTTTAATTAAAAATTATGAATCATTTTACTCAATATATATATATATATATATATATATATATATATATATATATATATATATATATATATATATATATATATATATATATATATAGAGAGAGAGAGAGAGAGAGAGAGAGAGATAGGAATTTATTAGTGCTTATATACGCCTTGAAATAAAAGTCGTCGGATAGAAATTAAATGGTTTTATTTTTTATTTCTTAAATATCGCTCAGCTGATCTCAACTTCCCAGAAAAAGACAGAAAACAGATACGAAAAAGAAAAGAGAATGTGAATCACTTTTTGTAGTGACGTCACCGGCTTTAAAATGACCAAAAGACGCGCCCCGTGTAGCCTCCATCCTCTCGAGAGCCGATAGCATTTAGATCGGTGCCATTTAAATTTGATTAAAACTGGGCGTTTGCTCTCCGGTCGCTTGAAAAGGTTACGAGTTGCTCATAGATAAAAAAAAAAATCGCATATTTAAAACAGTCGTTGAATTATATTTTTCCGTTTTTTTTAAAGCTACTAAATTAAAAGAAATAATTAAAAAAAAAGTTTTGCTTGTTCGTAAGGCAATTATACTAACTAAAATCGTACTACAAGATCGCCTGGTCTGCATGAAGTCCTTTTTAATGATTTCAGCTATTTGTTAACTCCCACTCTCTATTTGGGCCTAACTCTAAACGCAGATTCCATGAACAAAGGTTCTTTCCTAGAACTACCAGCCTGTTTATCAGCCGATTACAATATGGTAACTTTCAAATCAAATGTAAACAAATTCTTGTTGAACCGCCCCTTTAATAACCACATTGTACTCAACTTAAATATTACTACACTATCAACTTACATTAATTAACTCTTATCCTCGAGTGTCCTCGTGCCTTGATAAGTTGTAATTCCCAAGTAGAAAAAAAAAAGATTGCATGGGTTTAGTTGAAACACCAAGAGCAGCAAGGCTCAATTGCTGCATGCGAAGTCGAGGAAGACAGAACCCACAAAGAAACTCCTCCTCCTCCTCCTCCTCCTCCTACTCCTCCTCCTTCTTCTTCTTCTTCTTCTTCTTCTTCTTCTTCTTCTTCTTCTTCTTCTTCTTCTTCTTCTTCTTCGTCGTCGTCGTCGTCGTCGTCGTTGCCTTTTTTGCTTTTACGTAGGTATTCTTCGCTTCAAAACATTAAAAAAAAGGTTTTCCTTTGTCGGCCAAACACGCGCAGTCGTACCGCCATCTGCCAGGATAAAATTAACGAACCGTTTCATCCACATTATCTAACGCGAATAGACAAGGGAGGGAGGTTTTGGCGTCGTAAACAATTAAGTCAATTATAGACGCCACACTCTTACTATTGAAAAGTGGCATGGTGTAATGGTTGCAGATGTCCGCTGCGACTTCGGCCTGTCGCGTTCAAGTCCGGCCGATGCTAATACATATTTCTTTTTTTTTTATACGATTAGAAAAGTCACAGAACGGATTTTCCGAGGAAAACTCCGGTTGCTCCCCTAAGAATGTTAAAATAGCTAAAATTGAAACTTTTGTGTTTATTAAAAAAAAATTAATGACTTGGATTTTTATAAAACTTTCTGAAAAGTTGTAACTAACTGATTTCTATAGAATTTTGTTTGTCTATACTTGTCTATATTCTCCCTCCAGATCGTAGGCTAGAATAGACTTGGTTGTGCAATTCATCTAAGAAAAGGAAAAACGTCGAAATACCAATCTTTCTCTGCTTACACCAGCATTGTCTTTAGTCGCCATGAGCTTCTTTTTGTCACCGAACTCAGGCAATACTGGTTCAGGAAAGTTGCTATAGGAGATTGCGCAACCCTTATTTAATTATAGACGCCATGTATATTAATTATGGGACGATTCCAATATTTTTTCCGATTCCAATACAATTACCGTTTCCGTACTAAATTACCGATTCTGATTCTTTATAAATCTCAAAATACATGGTGTCTTATCAAAGAGCATTATGAAATGGCCACCATTTTCCCCAGACTTGACTAGCCCCGACTTTCTCTTGTGGGGATATCCTAAAGAAAAATTCTATGCTAACAAACCCCCGCTATTTAGCCCCAAAATTTCCAAGGCCTTAACATATTTAAATTTGAGTTCAGCACCATGCAAAACTGCTAAATAAATATACACAGAAAATTTGACAAATATGGTAGAATAGTACCAAAAATAGAGTGTTTATTAGCCCTAAAAGAGCCCCTGGAGCACACCCAAGAGTTATCGCCAAGTATAGACAAACAAAATTCTATAGAAATCAGTTAGTTACAACTTTTCAGAAAGTTTTTATAAAAATCCAAGGCATCATTTTTTTTTTAATAAGCACAAAAAGTGTAAATTTTAGCCATTTTAACACGAAAAACATTCTTAGGGGAGCAGCCGGAGTTTTCCTCGGAAAATCCGTTCTGTGACTTTTTACTCATATCATGTTTAATGTTTGTGCAAAATTTTAAAAAATTCCAAGACGTAGTTATTGAGAAAAGTGTGTATAGACGAACGGACGAACAGACGAGCGGAGAAGGGTGAATTTACAGGTCTACCTGGCTTTTGTCCGAGGACCAAAGAAAATAAAATGAAATAAAATAAAACTTGTCTTAATTCTTCAATTTCATTCTTTCTGCGGTTTTCTCTCCCCACTTTAGCAATCCTCTCCTTGTACCCGAACCGTTCCGCACCGTATCTGAAGATGTTTTAGACATTGCCTGGTGACGCCTGTCTGCTGGACAATTACATTGGCCGAAACGTTGTGTATATAATCCCAAGAATACAGATAACAGAAAGGTTTTCAAGTTTTAAAGGCACACCGGAAGAAGGTTGAAGGTTACATCGGCCGAAAATGTTGTGGATATAGTCAATATAATACAGATAACAGAAAGACTCTCAATATTAAAAGATGCGTAGCGACCGCTACATACGGCTGGAACAAATCTTCGGCAGAGACATTTTCATAGCAATCACCGTTTCAACAACCACGTTTATCTGAATGCACAAGCACACAATGTTGCAATTTGCCCATCCGTATGCATGCAATAAAGGAACTACGTTGCGTTGCACGCGTAGTAATACAATAAATAGACTGGAATGTTCGAGAACGTGTCTATATAAGGGTTCGTACGCGAAAATCAAATCAGTTTCTTTTCAGATTTCTCCAGCCCGATATGTGTCGATGAAACTCCGTCAAAAACGAAACGTTTAAATCCCTGTTTGGACTTTACGCGCGCTACTGACAAAATCAACCAGTTTTTCTCTTAACCCTACCATACCTGAGCTACTGAAACTAATTTGCCCCTGTGCCTGGCCCCCTGGGGGAAAAATTGTGAAATCCAGATTTGGAGCTACAAAATTTCAACTTCATCCCTCATCAACCACACCAGAATCTCTCCTATCAACTGGTTGAGTGATTCGCCCCCTAATTTGGACACTGGATTTTGATCTAGGCTCACTTGCATCATCAGAATTATCATCACTTTCTTCTTCATCGATATATTCATCATCACTAGCGTTACTTGATTCAGAAACTCCTGATCAAAGTCGCCTTCGTCTGAATCAGAATTTGTCACTTTATCCAACACTTGTTGCATCGTGAAACTCCTTGGTTTCGCTCTTTTACCTGTCGAAGTGCTTGGTTCATCACTAGCTTGCTTCATGTCTACTTTAATCTGCAAAACAACTCACAACTCTACCAAAACAAAATTAGCCATTTGCAAAACGTTAGGCTTGCGCTAAATCGAGGCTAAGCAGCGATTATTTTTAGCTCGTTCACAACACAAAAACACGTGGTCAAACAATATCGGTTTTGCGGTAACTCGGTATATAGCATTTTTAGAAATTACCGGCATATCAGTAACTGTCTGGTATGGTTAAACATCCATCGCGAAAAATCGCCACAGCGAACGGGAATTTAAACCTTTTTAATAATAATAAAATAAATTATGCATCAAGTGCGCTCGAAAGCCAAATCACAAGTTTACAACATGGAGAGAAAGAAGAAAAGAAAAAAAGAAAGACAACAACATACTGAGGATGGAGTATACCTCCGAAATATATTTATGTTATAAATTTTAAACAAGTAAAATATTTGTTTATTTTCCTAATATTACGTTGTGATTTGGCTTTCAAGCGCACTTGATGCATATTTTGTTTTATTCAAATTAAATCAACGTTTCTGTATGGAACTCACACCCACCGTTGACTTTTTAACAATATTTTTTCCAACTACTGTTTCCTTATGCGATAAACACACACACACACACACACACACACACACACACACACACACACACACACACACACACACACACACACACACACACACGCACGCACGCGCGCGCGCACACACATCGTTTGCATAGTTTAATAATAGTTTTCCTCTCAGAAAATAACCACATTCAAACCACGCGTGTCACTTGGTTCATAAAAATCAGTAATCTTCATGCCATTTTCACGAGATTCTCATTTAGCTAAGTTTGCATAATGAAAACTTGTTACAAGAAAATCCACCGAATCCACTGAATCCACTGTGAAAAATTTCCCCCACTCTTTATCTGTGCCTAAATCAAAACGTGGATTCCATGAACAAAGCTTCTTTTTTAGAACTGCACGCCTGTGGAACTCTGTTCCGTCTGCCTGCTTCCCACCGGATTACAACTTGGATGTGTTCAAGTCCAACGTTAACAAATTCCTAATCAACCGCCCCCTTAAGTAAACACTTCATCAAATCTCCAGACTAACGTAATGTACTTGCAATAACCCTCATCCCTGAGTGGCTTCCGGGCCTTGATAAGTGATGATCACTGTGTAAAAAACAAAAAAACAAAAAAAAAAAAACACCAACGTTGGAAAGACTTGAATGAATATCTTTCTAACAATTAAATAAATGTTTTTTTTTTACATGGAGGTCATCGCTTATCAAGGCCTAGAGGCCACTCGAGGATAAGGGTTAATGTATAGTATACATTATCATTGTGATTTTAGCGCAGTAAACATTAGTGACAATCAGATTGTAGTCAGCTGGAAAGCAGGCAAACGGAATAGAGTTCCACATGTATGCAGTTCTAAGAAAGAAGCCTTTTTCATGGAATGTAGGCTCAGATAAAGAATGTGGGAAAATGTACTTCATATCAATACAGCGATATCGAGTTCTTTGTCAAGTGTCGTTATTTTCCGGGGTTATTCATACCTTTTGTTTTATGTATGTGAGGATGTGATTTGGTGAAAACCTGCTGTTAATCAGAGATCACGTTAAATTTACTTTTAACGGTCCCGCGAATACTCTACTACTTTCGACTCGTATAGATTCCTGCACCTGCAACCCCGGTTTTTGAAAATTGATAAATCCCGATTATGAATTGGTGGACGCCGACTCACACCCTAACAATAAAGGACTCCGCCCCGAGTCCTTACAACAGATGCACCTGAAGTAGGCTGAAGATTACATCGGCCGAAACGTTGTGTATACAATCCTAAGAATGTAAATAATGTAAATAACAGAGAGGTTTTCAAGTTTTAAAGGCACACCGGAAGAAGGCTGAATGTTTCATCGGCCGAAATGCTGTGAATATAGTCCGTATCATATAAATGATATAAGGCTCTTAATTATAAAAGATGCAAATGAAAGAAGGTTGGAGGTTACATTGGCCGAAACGTTGTGCGAACAATATTCACGATGAGAATAATAGTCCGAATAAACAAAAAAATCTAAACTATGAATCCTGATCTAAAAAAAAAAAAAAATGAAACAAAACAAAAACAAAAAATAGAAACTAAATAAAACAAACAAAAACTTCTGAATGTACTCAAATTTAAGAAAAAAAAAACTGTTTATCATTCGAAACTTTTCGCTGACATCTGCTGTGTATTATATCGATTCATCAGGCAACCGTGTCGAACGGCATGAGTCCCAATTCATATTAGCTTGAAGACAATTCGTGAAACACGATAGCAGAAACAGCTAAAACCTCAATTTCAAACAAGGCTTTCTTACTTATCGCAATTTTCCTTGACCTCGATGACACTACAGAGATAAAATATCTGTTCAGGTTGGGCTGACACTCAAGCTTTTATGAACGAGATTTTTTAAAAATACGAGAATCCACGTTTGCCCAGCTGGGCAAACTTGAGTTCTTGTACCGGAAAAATATCCAGTAAATAAAACGTTGTTTAGTAAACTGTTATTTTTTTTTTGCATTTCCATACACCAAACATGGATATAAATATCACTAAAACATCCGCTGGGTAATAAGCTTCATTTTGGTACCTTACTTGTCTGGGTGGGTTGCCTGTAGGCTGAGATAAACCGCGTCTCTCACACACACACACACACACACACACACACACACACACACACACCCACATTAGGACAATTTATAAGATAGTTTCGCACAGTTAATCCCTTTTTGCATAATTTTATTTGCAGTATTCTTGAACCACGTGACTTCAAGTTGAACTGACTTGCGAAAAGACACGTAGCGTATTTATTGATGTTGTTGATTTCAAAAATTAAAATTCATGATAATTTCGATTCCTCGATATCTTTTTAGTTAGAATTCTTTCCAGAAAGACATCGGACACTCACGGGACGAATCACATGAAGGTTGCCAACATTACAAAGTTTAAGCAATTCGTTGGAACAAACTGGGTTCTGAGCTTGGCACACACAGGTTGTCTGTCCATGTCGTTAATCACTTCCCCATCGTCACCTCCCTAATGATATTGGTAATGGTAATGCTGATGGCGACAGTTATGATGATGATGATGGTGGTGGTGATGGTGGTGGTGTTGACAGCAATCCTGCTGCTTCTGTTATTGTTGTTGTTGTTGTTGTTGTTGAGCATCGTTGATTCATTTCGTATGAATCAGATAATTATTGTTGGCATTCGTTCCCACGGCATGTTTCTAGTTAGAATTCTTTGTAGAAATACGATACGGACCACGTGATATTTGGTGCAGGGTGAAGAAGTCAGGCGCCGAAGACAAAACGGGATTCGTTAAATGCCGTCACGTTTTTCGAGCGAGATAAAATTATGATCTTGAAGCTATGCGAATGAGACACGGCCAGTAATGTAGAAAACTGATAATCTTAGTGAATGTTACCTCGATGTCTCTGTCCCTGCACGTGACCTGTTTAGTTTATGCTGTAAATAGATTGTTAAGATAACATTAAAGATTAACGACTACGTTACATCATTAGTTATCAATGCCAAAAGCCAATCGAGAATAAGGGATAAGAATGACGGGAGCGTGGCGTCACGGAATGAAATGCATGTATAAGCATCAAGATCAAAAGAAAAGTGGGAGAAGAAAAAGGAAAGAAAAGGAAAAACGCGTGGAGAGTTGTAAGGAATCTCAATAACCCTTTGAAAGCAAGCCGGCCGATCGTGGATCCTAGAGAAAAATTATGGCAACACAACAACGGATTGTAGCTAAAAGACCTGAAGGTCTGAAATTAACTAAAGATTTGCGTGTGAAACCGGACGAAATAAATAATCTTTTTATTTTTTTCACCTAAAAAAAACTTTCGTGTAAAATTTTCTTTTTCTTTGCGAATTTCTTTATTTCGACCACTTTTTTTTTTTTTTTTTTGCTCAACACGAGCCCCCAAACACCTGGGCAACGCCGAGTACCCAGACTAGTTTACGGGTCGGGATCAAAGTGTAGTATCGGTTCTGCAGATGCTACACTTGAGATAATTTGTACCAGTCAATGGAGGGGAGGCCCTCTATACTGGGGCAATTATTATTTTTGGTAACCGAAGTGCCCCCTTTTTGCCTACTTTTAGGGGAGCTGGTTTTTACCCCACATTAAAGACGGCCTTGTGCCTAATTTGCTTTGGTGGAGAAGCAAATAAATACAATAAAGCGACACTCGACGACAATTTACTAAGATTAGGACCAGTATATCTTACATGTGCACCTGTCTCCCCCTAACAGCTCCATCTATCGACATTTTGTAGCACATATCCACAAAAATGAATTTAGAAAACATATTAATAAAAAAAAAAGTCACCGCCACTTTAGCCGTCTCACATTGTAACCCGCGCCTCTCAACCATGGAAGCTGTACTCATTCGCATAAACAAACCGATCAAATAAAAAAAAAATGATGCCTATATATATATATATATATATATATATATATATATATATATATATATATATATATATATATATATATATATGCTTGGTTTCAGTGGCAAGGAGAAGCCCAGGACTGACTGGGAAAAAATGCTGAGATAAGCGGCGAGCACATACAGCACCTGGAATTAGTACTCAACTTTGCTTAATTTCGATGATCTGACAGGAAACGGTGTTTAAATGTGACTATTCCGTATATATATATATATATATATATATATATATATATATATATATATATATATATATATAGTCATCCACATACAGTACTGTTTCGCTATTTCACAGCTCATCAGTGCGGCTAGACAGGCAACTACCTCAAGCCAGGATTGAATACCGACCGTCTGTACGACAGTCAAGACTCCTAAACATTACGCTAATCGGCGGCTGCTGTGCGAGTCGTGAATTAACGATGTTTTGACATCGTCCAAAATACGGGAGCTCAATTTGTTTACATAAAGAGCATCGCTTTATACACTAATGGTAATTCGTGTATCACTTCTCAATATGTTCAACTCAAGATGAGGAGCATTAGAGTCATCCACATACAGTACACACACACACACACACACACACACACACACACACACACACACACACACACACACACACACACATACACACACACACATATTCAGAAAGTGTGAGAGACTATATATAATTATTTTCCACAGCCGAACCAACGACAACCACAAGAGCCAAGAAAGCCAACAAACCGGAAGTCCAAGTCTCGAGTTTCGCCCTCATTTGGGCTCATCAGTTAGACATATCCGCGCTCCGAATTTTAAACCCGACCTCTTGCATGCTGTTGAAAATAATTATATATTCTCTAACACTTTCTGAACATTCTATGGATTACTCGTTAGGTTAGCTTGTCGGGGTGACATAGTCCTTGCGAGTATATAAAATTCCTACTGGTGAGACGTCGGCTTGGGTTAAAGCTGGTGTGATACCTCGTCCCTTGTTCGATATGAGGTAGGTTCTTTCCACTGTCGGATTTGTGCCGCGGGTTGCTTGATCTGTGTAAGTTAATAGACATTCTTGTGTGTGTGTGTGTGGCGTGTTTGCTAGCATGCAAGAGGTTCGAGTTTCAAATCCTGAGCGCTGATATGTCTAACTGATGAGCCCAAATGAGGGCGAAACTCGAGTCTTGGATTTCCGGCTTGTTGGCTTTCTTGGCTCTTGTGGGCTGCGATGTGGGTTCGACCGTGGAAAATAATTATATATATATATATATATATATATATATATATATATATATATTTATATATATATATATATATATATATATATATATATATATATAGAGAGAGAGAGAGAGAGAGAGAGAGAGAGAGATAGAGAGAGAGAGGGGTGGGAGATTCCACTTCATATTTAGAGACCGCACGCCTTCTGGCTTAACAATAAGAAAATAAAGTAGAATTCTACACTACGTGGGTGAACTTTTTACTTTTGTTTCCAAGGAAAATAAAAAGTCTAAAAGTTAAATGACTTTTTCTCTGATGAGGAATTTCAAATTCGAAAAGAAATAGGAAACAAACAAAAAAAAAAGAAATTTTTATTCGCATCTAAAAACGTGTACTAAAACAGTTTATCTAGCGGCGCCTTTTCTACTTCATACATACATACATACATACATATATATATATATATATATATATATATATATATATATATATATATATATATATATATATAAAGCTGAACGTCTGTGTTTCTGGTCACGAATAGGCACCTATATGGTTGACTATTATAGAAAACTGATTACATATAATGATAGAAGATGTATCGAGACACAGGAATGGGTAGGTTTGATCCGGCATTTATATATATATATATATATATATATATATATATATATATATATATATATATATATATATATATATATATATATATAATTTAAAGTTTAACGGTTTAAAGACCAAACAAGTGCAGAGTTTTATGATAAATAAACATATTATTTTATTAAACATTTTTTAATAAAATAATATGTTTATTTATGTTAAAAAAAATTCTGCACTTGTTTGGTCTTTAAACGTTAAACTTTAAATTATATATATATATATATATATATATATATATATATATATATATATATATATATATATATATATATATATATATTATATATATACTGCAATCTGTCATCTTGATTAATGTAGCCTACGACATTAGAACTGGTTGGATGAACCCATAGAAACCAGTCGTGTCTTGTGCGTTTTATGTCACCGGCCATGAAAAGACGATTTACATAACGACAATAAAGAATGACGGACGTCAATCGAAAGGCGCAGCCATTTTGTCTTGTTTGTTGGCCGCTTACGTTTCAAGGTTGATCCTTTTAAAATGGCGACGCCAAACTGAAATTTGTTTCATTTTTTTTCTAGTAAGTTAAATCAATTCTTAAGATGCATCCGTTTGATCTAGACGTTTTGCGATAGAGTTATAGTAAATTGAAGGACGAGTTGTCTGCCCTTGCCTTAACAGAACAGGTACTACACTTTGTTCCTAGTTCAAATAAAAAATAATTTCTTTTAAAACAAGAAAATATGAGCATATGTATCTTTTTTACTTGGGAGTCACCACTTATCAAGGACCAAAGGCCACTAGAGTATAAGGGTTAATGACTGTAAGGTGGTAGTGTAGTAATTGCACATTTGGTAGACTGTGATTATTTATGGGGACGACTCAACAAGAACTCGTTTACATGTGACTTGAAGGCTACTGTGTTGTATTCAACCAGGAATCAGGCCAGAGGAACAGAGCTCCACAGTTCTGGGAAAGAAGCTTTGTTAATAGACTCTGCGTTTAGATTCAGACAAAAATAGAGATCGGGGATAATCGTATATAGTGGTTCTAGTTTGTCGTGTGTTTTTTGTGAATGTTTGGTAAGGGGGACCATAGATTGGAGTTCAGTCGAGCAATTGCCATGAAAAATATATTAATCTGTTTTACACGTTTAAGGATGTAGTTAAGCTATTTCGGAATTTAAAATTAAGTGTGACAGACCGATTTATGGAGGTGTTATTAACGCATCTAAGCCTGACAAACCGACGAAAATAGTTTCTAAACATAAGCCTGACAGATCAACTCAGCGTAGACAGGTGCTCGGGTGTGTTTTAAATATCGTAATTGAAAGACAGGCTAAAATCAAGTAAAATATACGTTTTGTTTAGTTCTCTGGGTTAACTAACGAGAGTTTTGCATTTAACTATTAAATAATTTCTTGCATGTGATAGACGTGATTCTCAGAGCTAATACTTTCTATAAATAGTTTATAAATAGTTTATAAATATGCTCTTCCAGATTTTACTAGAATGTGGTCTGTTTCGGAGAGTTAAATGTTTTACCTTCTTAATAAAATATATTCAAAGAACACACACACACACACACACACACACACACACACACACACAAAACAAACAAAACAAAAAAAAACAACCAACTCCTTTTTAGCAATGACAACTTGGAATAATTATTTGTAGCAGGAACTGGCAGGTCGGACCGCGAAAAAGAAAGAACAGAAAGTTCTTTTTGACGTCGTCGTCGTTCAGTCGGTACTATGGCGTTCCCAGCTAATAGCAGTTGTCTCCAGTGGAGGCCGTCGATGCTATAGCAGGATTCCAGTGGACAGGGGACGAGAGAGGATAGACGTTGCTTGACTGAAGGTCCAGTTCTGACTGACTGACGTTCCCTCAAGACTTTCCATCCATCCATCCATCCTTCCGTTCAGTCTTGAAAGACAAAGAATGCCCCTTAGGGGTAGTAGCGTGTGTAATTGTGAGGCAAGGGTTGTGCAATATCCAACCACACCTCTCTTGAATCGGCACTGTTTGAGCCCAGTGGCAAGGAGAAGACCAGGACGACTGGAAACAATGCCGAGATAAGCGGAGAGCACATACATCACTTGAAAGTCCCAAATGGTCACTCATTTAGTACTGACCAGGTTCAAAACTGCTTAACTTCGGTGATCCAGCGGGAACCAGTGTGTCAACGTGATTATGCCTCAAGACTTTAGGGACCAGATGAATCAATGCGCCCTGTTAGCTGATAGGTCAGCCTGTGACCGAAGAACTCATAGGGGGGCATTAATTCACCAGAGAAAATAGTTCTCTGTAACTGCTACATTTGATTCTAAAACTTGACATCGTGAATCTACGGTCCTAGATTTTCTCGAAAAATCCAAGATGGCTGAGGAGAAATATTTTAACGTACATATATTTTATTTATTTAATGTTAGAACAGTTTCCAGGTGAGAGTATACAGGATGGGCCACTTAAAAGTAGCTCAGAAAATACCTATAGCATTGTTTAAATTACCTGTAGTGTTATAAAAGGTACAGGAAGTGCTCCTCGTTAACATCCATACATTTTGGGCACGTTTAACAAAGTTTTCAGGAACTACCTGTAGATCTTCTCTGGTGATACTCCTGAGAGCGTTGGTAATGTTCTCCTTTAGTTGGTCTGGATTGTGAGGGTTATTTGCATAAACGTTTTAGCTTTAAAATCCCCCAAAGATAAAAATCACATGATGACAAGTCCGGGGAACGTGGTGGCCATAACCCTTTGATTATTGTTCTCTCTTCCGTAAACAGGTCATGAATTCGTGTCAGTGATCTGTGAGACGTGTGGCATGTAGCGCCATCTTGTTGGAAAAAGAATTGCATTTTGTCTTGTGGTGTCAGTTGGTCGTTAAGAGAAAGATTAGAAAGGTCGGGCTACTTTTAATGGAATCGCTTAATATGAAAAAAAAATTGATTAGGAAAAGATTAGAGAGATTGGATTACTTTTAAGTGGGCCATCCTATATATATATATATATATATATATATATATATATATATATATATATATACTTCATTTACTCACATAAAATTAATATACGAAAGTATAGATTTATGCGTAAACTTTAAGTATTTACTTCAAAAGTGCTCAATACGTAGGTAGAGCTAGTTAGTAATTTATAAAATATATATGGCGATTAAGCTACACTGAATTTCGGCGTTTCATCCACTCTAGGATTCCTAAGGCTTATGACCGAATTTTTTGGTTGTTTATCGTTTTTATATGGTTCTCTTCTATTGAGAATTTAGTTAGCCAATCAGGTTTCTAGTATCCACCGCGCCCCTTCCTATCAGCCAATGGGCATGCATTTTATCGAACAAAAGATCTGTTTTAAAACTAGGTTAGTGGGTTTTTTTTTATTGTTAGTTTATATAAATATATACATGTGTACACACATATATGCACATATATATATACATATATATATATACATACATATATGTGTGATCGTTTATGTATATTCATATTTATTTAATTTATTTGTTTATTTTCTATTGTTTTTGTTAGTTTTAAAACTATTTTGTATCGCTATCCTAGAGTAAATTTTATTTTGTGAACACGGTTATTTGCTATTTCTCTTCTACAGTTTAATAGATGTTGGGGTTCTTTAAAGTACAGGATAGCAAACTTTTCAACTCAAAGAAAGCGAACATTCGCCGGTAGTCGAATGGAAAATAATAAGAAGCTATATATATATATATATATATATATATATATATATATATATATATATATATATATATATATATATATATATATATATATGGGGACTGACCTAGTAATTAAAGAAAGACATAAATAGGATTAAAAAATATTTAT
>NC_136518.1:4723297-4728297 GCF_053919585.1 Euprymna scolopes | reverse complement strand
ATGTTTATTCAGCTCGAAAAACATGCAGTGTTTACCGATGTATTGGAAAATTCAAAATGGCGCCCGACTCTCTCTCGGAGAGGAGAAGTTTGGGAAAAGGTAGTATAAAAAATAAACTAGACAAAATGCTGTAAGAAATTCGCTCAATATATGTTACCGTGACATAAGTTGACATATATTCGGTTGTTTTTTAATAGTATTTTGTCTAGTTTATTATTTATAACATCTTTTCCCAAACTTACCGTGTGAAAGAGACAATTGGGCGTCATTTTGAATTTTCTAAAATTGGTTGTCATTCCAAGATAGGTTTACTTTGAGAAAAAAAGTGGGGATTGGTACTCTTGGAGGATTTCTATTAAGGAGTAACTCATTTACTCGACTAGATAAGAAAAAAACTTATCGTACCTATTTACTATGCATCCCCACGGGACAGAGTTAGACACCAGGGTCGTTTTTTAACGTGGAGAAACGGTACAAATATAAAAATTGTCTCAGTCGTGAAGGATTTCTCCTCCACCGAAAGAGAACAAGAAAATGAAGTGCAGCATCTGATGAACAGATACTATACTTTGATCTGTTATTTATTTGCTTCCCCACTGCGCAAGTTAGGCACAAGGCCATTTTTTAATGTGGAGAGAGAGGGAGGGGGAGGGAAAGGGAGGTCCAGCTCCCGAGAGGTGGGAAATGGGAGCTGGATTAGTAACTGTGGTCTGTAGTAATTATTTGCTTCCCCACTGGGCAAATTAGACACAAGGCCGTTTTTTAATGTGGAGAGAGAGGGAGGGGGAAGGAAAGGGGGATCCAGCTCCCGAGAGGTGGGAAATGGGAGCTGGATAGTAACTGTGGTCTGTAGGGTGATCCCTACATTGACCAAGTTCAGATATGTGGGGTTACCCCCACATATGGTCTTTGCTAGTCATAGCTAGTCAAGTCATAGCTTGCAGCATCTGCCGGAACAGATGGTATTTATTTGCTCCCCCACCGAGCAAATTAGGCACAAGGCCGATTTTTAATGTGAGGAGTGAAGGGAGGGGGAAGGGAAAAAGGGAACCAGCTCCCGAGAGGTGGGAAATGGGAGCTGGTTAAAGGTCAGGCATGTGGGGTTGCCCCCACATCTAGTCTTTGCTAATCATAGCTAGCAGTATCTGCCGGAACAAATACCACACTTTGATCTTGTCCACAAGGCCAAACTTATTGTACCTATTTAATATGCCTCCCCACGGGACAGAGTTAGACACAAGGGTCGTTTTTTAACGTGGAGAAAAGGTATTTTTTTTTTGTTTAAAAAACTAGGGAGTATCATCATGTGATCTTCTTCTAGCCAAGACCAAGAAAATCCGAGATGAACGGAAAAAGGGGACCTTTATTTTCTTCTAGATTATTTGCCGTGGTAAGCACCAAGTCTTGTCCAATCACACCCGTTTTATTGGTAACTGTGACCTCACCTGAATAAATATGATGTCGTTTCGAGGGGACGGGAGTAAGTGAGGGGGTGGAATGACACCATGTGAATATGGAATCCTAATTTTGATATAATGCACGCAATTATGCGATCGTTAAATGTTGGAGATTTAATGGTTTTGATGTCGAATAAGAACTAACTTTTTCTTTCCTGTCATATATCATATTTAAGTGTATTTTACGATTAGACCACGCCTGACGGCCATAACTCTATGGGCGGTCTACTAGTACATATATATATATATATATAGTCATCCACATACAGTACTGTTTCGCTGTTTCACAGCTCATCAGTGCGGCTAGACAGGCAACTACCTCAAGCCAGGATTGAAACCCGACCGTTTATACGGCAGTCAAGGCTTCTAACCATTACGCTATTGGCGGCTGCTTGAACGAGTAGTGAGTTTAACGATGTTTATATATATATATATATATATATATATATATATATATATATATATATATATATATATATATATATATATATATATATATATATATATATATATATATATATATATAAAGCTGAATGTGTGTGAGTGTGTGTGTGTGTGTGTGTGTGTGTGTGTCTGGCCACGAATACGCTCCTATATGGTTAACTATTTTAAAAAACTGATTACATATAATGATAGAAGATGTATCGAGACACAGGAATGGATATGTTTGATCTGGAAGAACGGTGGTTCATTAAAATTGTGGGGTCTGCGTTCGCGCCTGGTCCACAAAGTATGGAAATAAAAATTAAGAAAAAAAAAAAACGTTTACAAGTGTTTTTGATATAGATGTACATACGAATGTTTTAACTTAAATAGGGATGGTATCATAAAATTGTGGGGTCTGCGTTCGCGCCTTGCTTCCATAGAATAGAAATAGGCACAGACTTTAATAAAGACTTTTCATATCTATCTGCGTAAGTATACTTTGATAATTATATTTCAGTTTGAAGAAATATAGTATAATAAAATTATGGGATGTTCGTTCGCACCTGACCGCCATAGAATGGAAATATGTCATAAAGTTTAACAAGGTTTTTTAATATAGGTCCACAGAATATTGTGATAAGTGTTCCAGTGTGAACAGGTATGGTATAATAAATTATGGGGTTTATCTATTTTATTTTTACTTTCATCATATTTTGCTTTGGTTTTGATACCCCCAAATTCAACCCAAATTTACAACCCTTCCTTTTCATAACCTATCATACTTTCATAAATCAGAGTCTATTTTCTGTAGGCTGTTTTTGAACCCAGTCAACGACGGGTACTTTTGCTCTCTCTCTATATATATATTTATTTAAAACAGTAATCTTCGTACACGCGTGTTTCGGAGCCCTACTCCTCTTCAGCATAGTTTAGTTGTTGGTAGGATTCGAACCTTGGACCTTACATTTTTCAGTCCAGCACTCTAAACCATTGCACTATGATGCCATAGACGATCCACTTCTTCGCTTTTATCGTGTATATGTTTACGTGGTTTTTTTTTGTTGATTTTTTAAACGATATTAAGGTTAATGTCTCCGCCTCGGAGAACAGGTGTCTTTCTTAGAAAGTCGCCCATTTTTAATTTGGACGTATTTATTTATTTATTATATGTTATTTGAGAAGGAAAACCAAGAATGAATAAAATAATAATCAACGTTTCGTCCCTATTTCAAGGGATATCATCAGGATTTCATAGGAAAAATGTTGAAGAAAACGATTACAGACCACATGCGAGTGAAAAAGGAAAAAAAATCCTAAAGTCCTTCCCATTCTGTGTAGAATCTATAAATGTACGTGCGGAAAGTTTGGATTATTCTATACATTAAAACGATTATTCAAATACATATATACATGCATACAGCTCTATCTACAACGAATTTGAGATAAACGAAGACTTCTAGAATCAGCACTTATTTCAAAGACTAGCACCATCACACAAAGAAAGGGTTTCTACAATTTAGCCCGTATTATAGGAAATATAATAATGAGAGAGCAAAATATGAATACAGATCCTGGGTAATCAGTCTATATGTCCTAAACCGTCTCTCCTTATATAATTTAAACAAAATAAATAAGATAAAAATAAAATTTAATGTGCATGTACATATGTTTATGAATAACGTTTTGATGTCTCTCTCTATATATGCATAGAATAATCCAACCTTTCCACACGCACATTTATAGATTCTACACAGAATGGGAAGGACTTTAGGATTTTTTTCCTTTTTCACTGGCATGTGGTCTGTAATCGTTTTCTTCAACATTTTTCCTATGAAATCCTGATGATGTTCCCTGAAAATAGGGGCGAAACGTTGATTACTATTTTATTAATTCTCGAGTTTCCTTCTCAAATAACATAACGTCAAACGTCGCTTGTATTTTTATTTTATTTTTACACACACACACACACACACACACGCGCACACACACACACACACACACACACACACACACACACACACACACACACACACATATATATGTGTGTGTGTGTGTGTGTGTGTGTGTGTGTGTGTGTATAGGGGGCCAAATTGGTTAAAGGGAAAATTATTCCCAACTCGCATTTAGGTAAAAATACACTTTCGTAAATAATTGAATTCATTCAAAACGTATCGCTAAAATAAAAAAAACAAATAACATCTACGTTAATCGCGATATATCCGAACAGTCAGCGAGGTGGACGAGGGGTAAGTGTTTCGGCTTCTTATCATGGGGTATCGATTTCGAATCTCGCTAGATTCAGCCACTCTAATGCGTTGTAGACGACGAAACACATGTCAGTGGATAATTATTTATTTTTAAAAACAATATATATATATATATATATATATATATATATATATAATTTTTTTTTGTAAACGGGCCAGTGGGGTGAAGATCCAGCTACGCGGAGAACATGGTTGAATTGGGTGTTTATTTATTTTCGTATTTGTTTATTAATTATTTATCGGTGTCTTTATATATTCATTTTTCTGTTGGTGTTAGGGAATAGAGTCTGTAGGATTAGTTGGTTGAGGGGATGTTATAACTCTTGTGAGCTGCGACCTTGTTTGACTGTGGAAATGATTATATATATATATATATATATATATATATATATATATATATATATATATATATATGTGTGTGTGTGTGTGTGTGTGTGTGTGAGTGTGTGTGTGTGTGTGTGTTGTGCCTTCAATATATTATATTTAATATTTAAAATTGTCGTAGACTCTTGAAAATTCAGTATGTTATTGCTATACATCTTACGAATTGACTGACCAATTTTTATGATTTCAGGTTCAAATGAACAGCTCCAGCAGTAATTGGAATACACCCTACTAAAGATTGTCACAGCTGGTGATAGGGTACAATTATGAATATCTCCAGCATCAAATATTCTTTATACACAGTGAAATTTACTTTACGTATGAAAAACAAAGCGGAGAGATATAACACATGAGAAATATTTGGAATCAAGTCTCCCCTAGTTGTTGTTTCAGATCATTTGAAACCATAGCAGCAAGTTTTAGTCTTCCCTCCATCAAGGCCAGAGGTTTTGGGGAAATATCAGAT
>NC_136518.1:4710797-4720797 GCF_053919585.1 Euprymna scolopes | reverse complement strand
GTTACAAACCAATTAATATTTTAAGCGTGACAAACCAATTAAAAATTCAAGTATTACACACCAATTAAAAAAATTAAGCGTGACAAACAAATTTAAAATTTAACCATGACAAACGAATTAAAAATTTATGCATGACAAACCAGTTAAAAATTTTAGCAGGACAGACCAATTAAAAATTTAAGCATGACAAAACAATTAAAATTTTAAGCATGACAAACTAATTTAAAATTTAAGCATGACAAACCAATAAAAATGTAAGCATGACTAACCAATTAAAAATCTTAACCTGACAGATGGAAATGCTATCTTCTAAATTAAGCTGCGTTATTTGCAGTCGTGAGTGTGAAAGATGAACAGACAGACAAAGCCTCTTATAGAGTTGTATGTCGCGTCTAAGAAAATAAAGGAAAAACCACAGTATGTAAGGGAGTGTATTCCTTGCCACCCACATGTCGTTGATAAAAGTACATGCACTCTTGAATAAATATTTCATTTATTAGCATACTAATGTTGGTGAGAGAAGTAGGAATGTCTTTTTGACAGCGTCAGCCCGAAGCCATATTGCCAAAGCCAGTAACCGCATAGCAAAACTTTGGATGTGACAGTCGATATTAGTGGTCTGCCAAGGCCACATAAAAAACAATCGAACGAGCAAAACGGAAGCTGGCCTGCAGGACATTATATATACAAATGTAGGCAAATTTGGGCATATTTTATTGGTTTGAAAATATAGGTTCTTTTTTACCAATTGTCATAAAAATGTAATATCATACGGTGATAATAGTAGACATCACTCTAAACTCTCGACCCCAAGTTGAAGAGCCATCGCTCAAAACGACAAGGTACTACAATAAGACTGACCTGGATGCCATTAGAAATCACATTAATACCCCGTGGGGAAATATCTTTTCTCTTCTTGCAGAACAGTGCGCAAATGAGACCACTGAATCGTTCAAAGCAGTAATTAAGGCACATGTTCCCACACGGAAGTTCTATAGCAAACCCCACTCTCCCCAGTGGTTTGCTTTTACTTGCGCAGCTGCCATTGCTCAAAAAACAACATGCATACCACAGATTTATTCGGCATAAGTCCAGTACAAAACAGACAAAAGTTTATAGACCCTAGAAGTAATTGTAAGAAAGAAATGGCGACAGCTAAGAGAGAATCTACTAAAATCACCAGAAAGCGCATCGAAGCGCAGAAATTAGGAACTCGTGATTTTTGGAAAATCTACAACAGTGTAGTAAATAATTGGGAATCAACAATTCCCCTACTACCCAACAATAATGACGTTGTTTGCACGGTAACCGAGAAAGCTAGTTTGTCGTCAGTTTTCCTTAAACTCTACTTTGAACCCAGAAAACCACTCCATCTCTGATTTTTCATTGCGGGCAGAAACCACACTAGACGATCTGAAAATCACCCCTTCGGAAGTACATGATATCATAAAAAACCTAGACACATAAAAAGCATGTGGACCTGATCTCATCCTGGCTGTACTATTGAAAAAATGCCCCGCTGAGGTAGCTCCAATTCTCTCCAAACTCTTCAACAAATGCTTTCTTGACTGCTGGAAAACTGTTTTTGTGGTACCAGTTTACAAGAATTCTGGGGAAAGAACTAACCCATTAAATTATCGTCCCATTAGCCTCTTTTCGCCAAAGTATTTCAGTCCATAATCAACCTCTAGTCATAACAGCTGTTAAGATTTACAACTGCTAAACTTCTGTTCAACCATCAATATGAATTTAAGTAAGCCCGTTCCACTGCAGATATTCTAACTGTAATCCCTGAATGTATATACCATGCACTGGATAAGACAGGGCAGGGGAGGGCAGGTAGCCCTAGATATATCTAAGGTTTTTGACAGGGCATCGCACGATGGTCTTCTCATGAAAATCACATTCTATAGTATTATTGAACATACTTAACATAATTAAATCCTTCTTAAGAAAGAGAAGGATCTGGGTTGCCCTCGGCGGTCGTGCATCTAAACGATATTATAAAAATGCGGGTGTACCTCAGGGGTCGATCCTTGGACCTTTATCATTCCTAGTATTCATAAATGACCTCCCTGGTAAAATAGTCTCTGAGATGGGTATATTTGCTAACGACACCACGATCTATAACAGGATAACAGGCACAAAGAGAAAACAAATGAACACATATCCAAGGCAATGGCGGAAACCATAGAGGAAGACCTCCGATCTGTAATAGAATGCGGGCAAAAATAGATGCGAAGAAGGTGGGCTCTCTCTACCATGCTAGAAAGTTACTTACGCCTGAAAGTATCGGTAACGTTCAATGCTGCCAAGACTAAGCTCGTTTCCTTTAATAATTACAAGAAACTTTCTCAACGACCAATAGCTATGGCTAAAGATACATTTCCTGAAAGTACTTCTTTCAAACTCCTTGGTTTAACGTTCATAGGGAACATGAGTTGGAACAGATACATTGAGAGCATTGCCAAAGCTACTGCGAAGAAGGTGGGCTCTCTCTACCATGATAGAAAGTTACTTACGCCTGAAAGTATCCTGTACCGCTACAAGGCCACCATTCGCCCACGTAAGTAGTATTATTCTTACATTTGGGCTGGTGAATCTGCTACTAATCTCTCACTCCTGGACAGGGTTCAAAAGAGAGTCCTGAACTGTCATCTAAGCTTCAAACTGTCACAACGACGAAATGTTGCATCCCTCTGCCTGTTTTACAAGTATTTTAACGGTATATATGTATTTTAATGGTATATATGTATTTTAATGGTATATATGTATTTTAATGGTATATGCTCCGATGAACTACAAGCCCTTATACCTCCTCGACATAAATACCCCCGACAAACCAGACAAGCAGCAAAGTCCCACCCCTACACAATAGTGACCCCTAGATGTAAGTAAAACTTTTACTCTAATAGTTTCTTCCCCAGACTTTAGAATTTTTTTCGGGGTTCCTGCTTCCCCAACTATAATGCCATGCATAAGTTCAAGTGTAATTTGAACAGACATCTTGCTGCTCAACTCCTTACATAGTATCCCTTCAACCCAAATCCCTGATAGTAATCCCCTATAGCAAAGTGGCACTTTGACTTGTTTGGGGTGAAAATGTAATAAAAAAAAACATAGAATAGTATCATAATCTTTAAAAAGTCTGCAAATTTTTATGTAGTTTCGTCACATAGTTGAATGAGTTGAGTCTGACCGCTCCTCCACCCACGCTACAACCACCCGCTCACTGACAGAAAGAAAGTAAGAGGGAAAGAGAAGAGAGAAACAGAGACAATTGGTCGCCGCAGAAAGTATTTTTTCTTTTTATGAGCGAACTGTTCACACACGCTACGTTGTTGCAAAAAAATAAAAGAAAAAAAAGAAAGGAAATCACATATATATTTTTTTATCTGTAAAATAGCAAATATTGTAATCTAGATGTGTTTAATAATTAATCTTTGTATAAATAAGAATTACGACTGGAGTTATTTTGTTCAATGCCTTCGGAATTTGTGACTTAAACAACAAACGAATGCCATTTATTTGAATTGATTTCTTTCAGGAGACAGCAAGCAGAAAAAAAGGACTGCAAACCTAACGCCGACCAGACTGTGGCCCGCGGCATTCATATTTCCCTGTAGACTTTGAGTTGTTCCCTTTGTTTTATTTCCTCCAATATTTGTTGTTGTTGTTGTTGTTGTTCTTCTTCTTCTTCTTCTTCTTCTTCTTCTTATTATTATTATTATTATTATTTCTTCTTTTTCTTACGGAATGCTGGCAAAGCAAGGAATAACAGGAATCGCGCATCAACCTCCGTCATCATATTGACGATCAAAACCACGCCACTGAACTTTTTTTTTGAGTTTTTCAAAATTGGAACCACCTAGAACTACACTTATGTACTGGTGAACACTTCGGGCTTTACCCTGTTGCACACTCAAAGGACACTTTTTAAAATTGGCTTCCGAACTAACCTATCTCTGGCAAGGTCTTTATTTATCCCCCTTTCTCTCAAGCCATTTGTTATTACTTCCTCACGATTTCTTTAGCATTCCTCTGCTAACTAACCTTGCTACCCCAACTGTTCTATATCTATTAACTGAAGCACTCTCAACCATTATTTGAATGTGACCATACTAAAAAGTCTCCTGTTCTGTAAAGATCTTCGTTTAAAGTTTAGATGTTATTTAGTAGGTGGAACACAGGAAATTATTTGTTATTTTTCTGTCGGTCGATCTATCCATATATCTATGGTCATTATCGCTATATCTATCGATCGTTTTATCTATCGATCTATCGATCTGACTGGCGTGGCCAAAGGGGGAGGTTTGAGCTGTGTTTTGATATATATATTGTTAAAACATGTCAAAGTCACATCAAACTCGGTGACCGATCAATTGCACCGGAAGAGTGTCTTATGTGATCACGTGTTCTAGTGAGCTGAGAAAATAGTCGGTTGAATTGAGGACGTCAAAAGAAGATGATCTAAAAGGGGTCTCTTCTCAAAGGGGAGGGGCGTCTCTGACGTGGGAGGTGTAAGGACCAATCATCCAAGTAAAGATCATCGATCGCTCCTCTGCTACAAATCATACCTGGAAGTGAATAAAGTACATGAAAATGCACAGCATCTTGGTATCGGCTTCATTTACACAGAATCTTTCTCCCCAAGAATTATTGAAAATCTTCCAGAGGTTGACAGCAGGACCAGGTATGTCTTCGAATATATGTGTTTATGTTATATGTCGATACACACACACAAACACATACACACACTAAAAGAGTTAGTTACATACTAAGAAAATGTTAAGAACACACATCTTGGCTTCAACACCATAAGCTAGGAGTCAGATAGTGGAGAACCACCATAGACATTTAGTGACACGTACACATATTCAAATGAACCCTTCGTCACATGCATACGCACTATATCCATTAAGTGTATGCACACACACAAACTCAACAATACATCATACGTTGATTTAGTAATTATATAACACCATGAGAGTTGGAGACAGGTCTAAGGCTACGTGAAGATGTTAATAGTGTGAAAGCCAGGAAGAAAGTGGGTGAAATGCCATGATAGTCGAAGAACCCCCCCTCCCCAAAGGCAGCGGTAGAACCAGGTATGCCACGTTTATGCACTCGTCTTATATGTCAACACACACACACACGCGTGCGCGCTTACACATACACACACACACACACACTAAAAGAGGCACTACTGACGATCATGAAAGGGTAAAAAAGTTAAAGAAAACAGTTAATTACACACTAAGAGAATGCTAACCCTAACCCTAACCCTAACCTTGACTGCAACACGATAAGTAAGGGTTCAGTAAGTGAAGAACCACCATAGGCATTTAATGACTCGTACACACATTCAGATGGACCCTTCGTCTCACATACATACGTACATATATCCATTAAGACCCAACAATACAACACAAGTTGATTTAGTGATTATATAACACCAGGAGAAAAGTTGAGGGCAGGTCTAAGCTACGCGAAGATCTTACCAGTCTGAAAGCCAGGGAGAAAGAAGGGGAAATGCCATTGGCTTAATCTTTTATAAACTCAGTCACGTGGTTAACTAGCCTGAGAGCTGACCTCTGGTTGGACAAGGAAGAAAGGAAGTGGACTGCTACAACCAATCAGCAATAATGTTATAAACGAAACACTTGAAATTTCAAAACGTGAAACATCGATGATGCTGTGGCTACAAGTTCAATACAACTATATAAAAACACACAGCGTCTTGGTGTCTCTGTTGAAACTGCTTCATTTATAGAAAACGCTTCTTCCCAAGAATTGCTGAAAACCAGGTATGCTACGTTTATGTGTCTGTGTTATATGTCAACACGCGCACACACGCATACACACACACAAACACACACACACACACACACTAAATGAGACACTACTAACGATCACGGCAAGGTTAAAGAAAAAAGTTAATTACACACTAAGAAAATGTTAAGAACACACACCTTGACTTCAACACGATAAGTAATGGATTAGTGAATAATCACGATAGACATTTAGTGACACATACACACATTCAGATTAACCATTCGTCACATACATTTACAGTATGTCCATTCAGTTTATATACACACAAAAACGACGCAACGACGTAACATACGTTTGATTTAGTGACTACACAGCACTCAGATCTGAGCCTGATTTTAAGACTCGCATTACGCATCCATCGTTTCCTTAAATCATTTCTCTTCATGCAACAGAAACAGCGAACTACGAAACGTCACCCGCACGTCTATACATAATGAATATCTGGGGTCCATAGAACAAGAAATTACAAAAGGCGGCATATAAATACCCTTATAATAAACATGATGTGAAAAAAAGGAAAGTGAATTTCTTTAATTTTCTATCAACCTGCCTGTTTAAATGTATGTATGTATGTATGTATGTATGTATGTGTGTGTTTGTGTGTATGTATGTGTGTGTGTGTTGGGGTGGAGAGGACTCCCGTAAGCCATGGTGAAGACAACCTTTCTAGGAGAAGCAAATCTCTGATTTAAAAAAAAAAAACATAAAACGGGAGACCAGTACCCGCATTAAACTGGTCTGCAGTTTAACTTGTTGCTGGCTATCTCGCTCTTGCTTGTTGCTGGATTTCAACATTTTGAACCAAGAGAGAGACTTAGCTGTCATACAAAGCAAAGACTCTGTAACATCATCTGTGTATAGATACTCCCTCAGCCATTTGTCTATAAAAATGGTCCTGTAGCGATGGAAAAGTTGTGACGTGTTGAGGCTTGAAATGCTGGAAGCATGTAATAATTGATCTCAACAACCGTCTTCAGTGTCATGCTTGCTTGAGCATGTGAATTCACTGGTAGGACTAAAAAAAAAGAAGTCATTTTTGGGCTCATGGATTTTAGTGTCTGAGGGAGTTGCACTCGTCTGACAAGACGTTGCAATCATCATGTATATATGTATGTAAATCTGCCTAAAACTTTCGACAGAGGCGACGGATTTTACCAAGATCAGTATCGTTTTGAAGTTCGACCCTTCGGACGACAAATATCGAAAAATTAACTAAAAACATTAATTTCTTCACCTTCAACTGGACACTTTTCTACATGGAGGGTTTGCTTTTTTCACCGATATTTTCGAAAGTCATCCCTCTCTTTTCGATTGACTAGCCTTAATTTAAACCTTCATCACTTCCGGTTGGGCGACGGACGCAAAAAAAAAAAAAACTCACGTTTTTTGTTCTCACGTTTTGTTCCTTCGCGGCACGGGATCGAGACTACCTGCCTACTACCACTTTTTTTTTTTTTTTTTTTTTTTGCTCAACACACACCTCAAAACATCCGGGCAACGCCGAGCACCCATCCTAATATCAGCTAAACGCAAAAAACAAACAATAAAACAAAAATAAACGAACTTTTTTTGGCTAACCCAATGTTTCACGGCACCCCGGACAACATCGACTAGATAGAGCGGGTTCGGTAAAAAGAGGAATATCTCTCCTCACCTACACACGGTGAAAAATAAGCGTCTCGCCTCAACTGATGCTCCAAATCCCGCCAATTTGGAATCATATCAGGTAAATGCGCCATTTCAGCGCGCGTGACGTTCGTAATTGTTTTCTGGATATTCCATACCCCTTTTCGTTCGTTTTATCATTTTTCATTCTGTTGCTAAAGATGCGTCCAGCTATCTTTAGAAGAGGTTCTGAATATATGTCAGTTGGTCTTAAGCTTGTAAGAGCATTTTCGTCGGTCTGTCATGCTTAAGTTTAGAATAGAATTTTCGTTGATCTGTCATGCTTAAGTTTGAAGTAGTATTTTCGTTTGTCTGTCATGCTTAAGTTTGAAATAGCATTTTCGTTGATCTGTAACGCTTAAGTTTGGAGTCGCATTTTCGTTGATCTGCCACGCTCAAGTTTGAAATAGCATTTCCGTTGATCTGGCATACTTAAGTTTGAAATTGGATTTTCGTTGGTCTGTCATGCTTAAAGTTGAAATAGTATTTTCGTTGATCTGTAACGCTTAAGTTTGAAATAGCATTTTCGTTGATCTGTCATGCTCAAGTTTGGAATAGCATTTTCGTTGGGTTGTCAGGTCTAAGTTCGATATAGCAATTTCTACGACGTGGCACACACACTTAAACTAGTATTTTCTATGGTTTGTTCTATTGCTCTCTCACGCTTAAGCCTGAAATATCATTTTTGGTGGCCTGTCACATTTAAAATTAAAAATATTCTTCCTAGTCTGTCACACTTAAGCTTTAAAAATATTCACGATGGTCTGTCACACTAAAAATTGACGCTTCACTTACGGCATTTTGTCACCCCGTAACATTTGAGTTTGAAATATAAGTTTCGTTTCTCTGTCATACGTAAGTTTAAAACGCCATTTCATTTGTTTTTTCAAGCTTAAGTTTGAAAATTCGGGAATCCGCAAGGATCCGTAGCCTAGTGGATAGAGTACTTGGTGGAATTCAGTTGTAAATGGTACATTTCTGGAGATTGAAGGCTTAATACTCAGTGCGGGGACTCAAAAACATAACTGCAAATTATTTAAGACTTCTACCCAGTCATGGCTGACGGAACAAGAGGATGCTACCCCTATGGATTAAATAAAGTGTTCTGTTCGAAATTCCGTGTTAATTCTCGAGTTCGGTATAAAGATTCATCAGTTCGACAGAAAGACTCCCGAGTTCAACAAGATGCACCTGAAGAAAGTTGGAGGTTATATAGATTGAGACGTTGTGAAAATAACACTCAAGATGAGAACAGTAGTCCGAAGAATCCAAAAAATGTGTATAATCAATCCTCATCTAAAAATGTCAGAACCATTTTGTCACGTTCAAGCTTAAAAAAAGTATTTCTTTTTTCGGACCTAGCGTTAAACGCACAGATAAAACGATCGCATCTTAAGAATACCCGTACTTTTTTCTCATTAGGCGCGCTATAAGGTTGGCCTTGAACCATACTATCCGACACAATTTTTTATGACTAAATTTCTCATTTCGTGTGTATTTTGACCTTTTCTTGCGATTTATTGTAGGTACACGTTTGTTTTCTTTCTTTTCTGTCTTTCTCACTTCGAAATGGGCACCGTGCCCTTCTGGAACGGTGCCATACCAATATATACCAACCCTAATTCCCCCCTACCCACACCAACATACGCATTTCTTTCTCTTTCAATCCACTACCCGCGTACCTCCCCCCCCCCAATCAGGCTGTTGCTCTTTCTTCCTTGCGTTGGCGCAACAAAAGCGTAATTGGAAACCGTTGCGCACAACAGATACTAATTGCACGGTAATTGATTTGTCTGTTTCATTTTCTAATTGCCTCTCATCTCCTTCGCAGCTCCCCGCGAAGGGGATTGGTTCTCTAAAAATAAAAAGAAAACTGACTTCATTATTAGCTGATAATTAAACACGTTTTAATTTACATCGCCTCCCAAGACGGGGGACTACATAGAAACACCTGTGAACGTTTCGCTTCTATGTTCATTTACCTCCGCTCTAGGGGAGGTCAGACACAGGGTCAAGTGAGGTTTAAAAAACTAGTGCACCAGGAAAAATGCAGTTTGACCTAAAGAGAAATCCAATCAGCATTCCTACGTAGCGCTTCAGGCGATTATCAATATTTTGAATACAAATGGGTTACCAGATTTCTAGGCCCTGAAGCCACTCGAGGATAAAGGTTAATGTGCGCACGACAGTCATTGATACAGTATTGTAATGACCAATTGTGGTGGAAATTTAATATAATTTGATTATTTACGAGGACGGTTCAATAAGAACTTGTTTACATTGGACTTGAAGATGGCAATATTGTAGCCAGCTATTATATAACTAATATTGTGCAAAGCAGGCCAGCGGAGCAGAGTTCTTCAGGTGGGCAGTTCTAGGAAAGGCATTTTGTTGATGGAATTCACGTTTAGGTATTGTTACCGACAGAGAGTAGAGGAAATTACTGATAGCGATTCTGGCTAGACGAGTGTTTTTTTGTAAAAGATGGCGAGGAGGCACT
>NC_136518.1:4693297-4700797 GCF_053919585.1 Euprymna scolopes | reverse complement strand
GGCGTAACTAGGAAGCACAAAAAGGGGGGGGGGGATCCAAGGGCGTAAGTAGGAAGCACAAAATGATGGGGGGGGTCCAAGGGCGTAACTAGGAAGCACAAAAAGGGGTGTCCAAGGGCATAACAACTAGGAAGCACAAAATAAGGAGGGGGGCGGTCCAAGGGCGTAAGTAGGAAGGGCAAAATGAGGGGGCTCCAAGGGCGTAACTAGGAAGCACAAAATGATTGGGGGAGGGTTCAAGGACGTAAGTAAGAAGCACAAAATGAGGTTGGGTGGGGTCGCCTCCAGAATTGATAGGTGGGATTTGAATGTTTTCATATGGAATAAGAAAAGTGAGAATTCATCTGGAACCCCCCCCCCCAAAAAAAAAACAAAAAAAAACAATATTTAGATAAGTATTTTTTATCGTCTTTCGCCGCATTCTGGTTGTAATTAAATACGAAGCAAAACAAAAATTAACGAAACGAAAAGTTTCGTTTCGTTTCATACAAAAAATATAAATAAGTTATTAAATATCTTGAACGAAATGAAACGAAACGAAACTAATCCAACCCTGCAAAATTCACCTATAGGTAAGTAAACTTTGAGGCGTTATTTTTTTTTATACTCACGTTCAATTTGAGACAATGCCTATGAAAGATTAACAAGATGTTGGTTTACGTTACATTTAAACTTTTGCATATCAGTACAATCAGGGAAGCAGGCAGCAGGAAGGAAATTCCAAAGTCTAGCTGTTCGTGGGAAGAAACTATTAGAGTAGAAAGTTTTCTGGCATTTGAGGGCCTCAACAGTGAAGGGGTGTGATTTTATTGCTAAACGGATTTGTCGGGGATATGTACGTCGAAGGGACACAAGTGCAACGAGTTCATCAGAACACATTCTATTAAAATATTTAAATGTGAAACGGCAGGCAAAATTGCAAGCAGTAAATAATTCCATCATTGGTAGGCAAATTATTTACAAGGCAAATGCCCGCCTGCCTACTACTGACTGCCCTATTGGCGCTTTAAATTGGGGGAAAAATTTAGATCGATTTCTTCGAAGGGGGGGGGGCAAAAAGCAAGGAAAGCGCGGCTGGCTACGCCCTTGGCTCCAATCTCTGTCCAATCGGCACAATATTGCATCACTATGTTTTACAGGTACTTTAATGGAATGTGCTTTGATGAACTCTTGTGTCCCTTCGATATACGTACTTCCGACTCACCAGGCAAGCTGCAAAATCCCACCCTATCACTGTGGAAAAACGAAAAAATATTTAAATAATTATATTTTTTTACATAAGGTTCACCGCTTATCAAGGCCCAGAGGCCACTCGAAGATAAGGGTTAATAGGTATACATTAGTCATTGTGATTTTAGCGTAGTAAACATTAATGGGAATTTTGTAAGTTGGATTACTTAGGGGGACGGTTCAATAAGAACTTGTTCATGTTGGACTTGTAGTCAGCTGGACAGCAGACAAACGGAATAGAGTTCCACAGGCGATCAGTTCTAAGAAAGAAGCCCTGTTCATGGAATCTATGTTTATGTTTAGGCATAGATGAAGAGTGTGGGAAATTGTTGATAGTGGTTCTGGCAAGACGAGTGTTTTTCGTGAAAGTCTGGCGAGGGGGGACCAGAGATCGAAGTTCAGATGAGCACCTGCCATGAAAATAATGATAAAGCAGAGACAGGCTCGCAATGTCTTTTCTGTGGGAAGGAGGTTGCAGAGGATAGAAAAGGGCACCCCCCCCCACTAAGCTACGAAGTCTATTTTAAACTCTGTCAAGGCAGGATAAGCTGCTTCTAGCAGCTCCTGCCCAGATGTTGCAATAGTACTCCATCGTTGGCCGAACCTAACTTTTATATAGGTACAGAATTGCATTAGGAGTGAGATATCTACTGGAGCGGTAAAAGGATCCCACCATCTTTCTAGCGACTTTGGCAATTGATTTGATATACGTGTTCCATTTCAGATCGGGAGTAAAGATCAAGTCCAGAAGCTTGTCAAAACATGAAGCCTCCCCAAGAGCGATTCATTTCGATTGATGGCAGCTGGGCAGCAGAGCATTGATGATGTAAAGATAAAAGTTTGGTTTTAGATGCATTAAAAGTAACCAGCTACTTCTTTCCCCATTGTACCACGTGATCAAGATCAGAGGAAAGAGAGTCAGAGAGAACTTGGTTGTTTACGGTCTTCGAAGTGCTTCCATAGATGGTAGTGTCGTCAGCATAAATGTCTACGAATGATCTAAGGATGTGGTCTGGAAGATCATTGATGTAGATCAGGAAGAGAGTTGGACACAGGATGGACCCCTTAGGGACTCCAGCATTAATACTGAGAGCTTCTGATTTCCTTTTGCAGCATTCTGTTGTCTTTAATTACTTATAGATGCACGATGCAAAACAAAAATGAACGAAACGAAACGAAAGGTTTCGTTTCGTTTCCATGCAAAAAATGTAAAAAAAAAACAAAAAACAAACTACTAAATATCTGGAACGAAACGAAACGAATCCAACCCTGCAAAATTACGTTAGCGTATTAACTCTCATCATCGCGTGCCCTTTTGGACTTGATAAGCGGTGATTTGTTAACACATAAAAACATTCACAGGCGTCTAGCATGAAACACAATCTCCATTAACAGAGTTTGTTTTCAATAACTTCTCAACTTCGGAACACGTTACTGGGAGCTACACTAGGTGTATCAGAATTTTTGTAGGAAATTTTGACACCCCTATCACGAAACTGCGAATAAAATATAAAAAACTCGTAATTTCTCTTTTAAAAGTGAGTTGTTTATTTTCTTTATGGATTATACTTCCAAAATAAACTATTAAAGTTGTTTTAAAAGTAATAGAAATATTTTTTTTTTTTTTCAGGGTCAATGTGAAATTTTATGCTCTTTCCAATAAACCGAATATAATATTTTAGACACACGTTTTTTTTTAAATTCATGCTCCCCCATTTTCAAGTGTCTATTAAAAAGTAAATAATTAATTTACTCACCAAAGTTTTATATATCACAAATTGAAGAGAAAAGGTCAATAAATAATATATTCAAATTTAAAACAAAAAAGTAGTGTTTTTTTTTTAGAAATTTACCTGTAAAGTTCGAAGTTTAAAACCTTTTTTTAAGCCACGTTGTTTGTTTTTTTTTTGTTTTTTTTTTTTCAATGAAACCTTGGTCCTTGCTCCTTTAATTGAAAAAAAAATTGGGGCTTGAATTACATTTTTCGAGTAGTTATAAGCTTAGAAAGACAGGGGGTCGAATTATTCACGCCTCCCATTTTGAAATGTCTATTAAAAAGTAAATACTTAATTTACTCATCAAAGTGTTATATATCACAAATTGAAGAGAAAAGGTCAATAAATAATATATTCAAATTTAAAACAAAAAAAGTAGTGTTTTTTTTAGAAATTTACCTGTAAAGTCCGAAGTTTAAAACCTTTCTAAAAAAACCGCGTTGTTTGTTTTTTTTTTGTTTTTTTTTAATGAAATCTTCGTCCTTGCTCCTTTAATTGAAAAAATAATTAGGGCTTGAATGACATTTTTCGAGGAGTTATAAGCTTGGAAAGACGGGGTTGAATTATTCACTATTCTTCACGAAATTTCTGACACACCTAGAGCTACACCATAGTCGCCTTCAAATATAACATCAACACATATCTGTGATAAGCCTTCATTTCTTTCATTAGTTTCAATTCCCAGCCCGTGGAGAGGTTAGGGCAAGGGTGTAACCAGAAAGGACTAAAGGGAGAAGGGGAGTCCAAACTTTCGTAGGAAAATTTTTACAAAATATATTTCATTCGTTTCGTTTCGTTTTAGTAAAGTTTCGTTTCGTTTTGTTCTTTTTTATTAGAATCAGGACAACTAGCTATATAAAAACCAGGTACGGCTAACGATGGAGTACTGTTGCCACATCTGGGCAGGAGCCACTAGAAGCAGCTTGACAGAGTTCAAAATAGACTTCGTAGCTTAGTGGGGGATGCCCTTTTCTCTTCCCTGCAACCTCTTTCCCACAGAAGAGACATAGCGAGCCTGTCTTTGCTTTATCGTTATTTTCATGCCAAGTGTTCAGCTAGGTTTCGACGCCAGCACCACACAAAACCATTATTGCTTCTTTTCATTAAACTAACAGTAAAGCCTCCTATTTTTTTAACAAGAAATTTGAAGAGGTACAAAAATGGAAGTCGTACCATTATAACAACTGAGCTAGTGTGTTCTAGAACTTATTTTTCTACATAGTCAATATTATTTTCAATGCAGTCGTTCCAGCGATGAACGACAACTGTTCATAGACGTTTTGAGCGCGCTTTGTCATCGAGGGTTGTTCCAGAAGTGGAACCTCTTATAAAGACGCGAGTGATATCCTTTAAACGAGCGACTTCTACAGAGTCACCATCATTGTCATTGGAGTTTTGCCAGGAATTCAATGACATACGTTTTGTTCTGAAGCACGTCTATGACAGGGATTGTTTTCTTAAGGTTTCCCAACGTTAAGATCTGCAACAGAAAGGGTAAACTTTAAGGTAGTGAATGCCCCCCCCCCAAAAAAAAAATTGAAAATAAATTAGCAAATATTTTGCACGAAATGAAATCAACCCTACAGGTAGGTAAACTTTGAGGCATTGTTGTGAATTAAAAGGTAAAATCGATTCACAAACAGTATAAATAATTTCCCAACTAGCAGACAAATTATTTACAACGAGGTAAATGCCTACCTTTCTGCCTATCTCTGGCTGCCCTACTGGCGCTTTGTTGTTGGTAGTTTTTGTTTTACGGCATATCAACCCTTTTCAGGTCATTTAATGCCGAATCCAGTGATTTTGAAAGAAAATTTTTTTAATAGAATACATTTGTTTTGTTTTTTGTTTTTTTTTTCCAAGTCGGTTTCTATTCAACCCATAGTTGGAACCCTAACAGGTATTACCACTCCGGATCAGGGTGGACCTAGGAGCAATGGCAATTAAGGGGTGGCCCCACACTCTCCAAAGCCCGGATATAGTTTAAGGTCATATGCAGGACCAACTGGCGCTTTGAATTCGGGGGAAAAAATTTCGGTCGACTTCTTCGAGAGGGTGATAGTAAAAAGCACGGAAAGCACATACCTCTGTCCAATCGGCGCAATATTGCATCCCTATGCATGTTTTACAAGTACTTTAATGGAATGTGCTCTGATGAACTCTTAACACTTGTGCCCCTTCAACGTACATACTCCCGACTCACCCGGCAAGCAACAAAATCCCACCTTTTCACTGTTGAGTTCCCTAGATGCCAGAAAGCTTTCTACTTCAACAATTTCTTTTCTCGGACTGCTAGACTTTGGATGGCGTCCCCTCCCTGTTTCCTGCTTCCCTAACTGTACTAACCCGCCAAAGTTTAAATGTAATGTGAACAAACACCTTGCGGCTCAATACCCCGCAATCCCCTGTTAGACACGATCCCAAATAATAACCTCTTATATTCCAATTGGTAATATGCCTTGTTTGGGGTGAAAACATACACGGTCTATCAGATAATACACTAAGGAAAATTCATGTTCGTAGATATATCATTAGCATTAGGGGGCCGCAACAGTGAAGAGGTGAGATTTTGCTGCTTGTCGGATTAATCGATAGTATGTACGTTGAGGGGGGCACAAGTGTTTTGAGTTCATCAGAGCCTGTTCCATTAAAGTACTTAAAAATCAGTCACATGGATGCAGCATTGTGGTGATGTGACAGATGTCGGAGCTTTTTTTTTCTAAGAGTGAGAGACTAGTGCTGGATGCAGCAGCCCAGATGCGGGGACAATACTCATGTATGGATGAATTGTGACCTTGTAAAAATATAGGATACCCTAACACGATTTTGGATCTCCTTCGATGTCCCTTTGAAGTACACCTTTGGCGCTGCATCTGAGAGAAACCTATTTGCGTACCAGATCAGACGACAGCCAGTTCCACCTTGCCTGCCTTAGAGCCATAACAAAAGTCCATACACTTTGCATCAGAGACGTGCAGCAGTTGCAATGCGCACACTCAGCAGAAACTCCATTAAAGTATTTTATAAATAGTAACCCTTATGTTTCAAGTAACAATATGCCATTCTTGGGACGAAAAAAAAAAAAAAAAAAAAAAAAAAAAGCAAGTATTTCGCCATAGTCAGTAAGTCGTTGAGAAAAACGAAAATGTAAAAACCCTCCGAACTTATTCCCCAACCAAATATTATTCCATTTCAGGCCAGGATTGAAAGTTAGTTCCAGTTTGTGTGTTTCTTCACCTCTCCTGGCAATTCACCCAGTCTAAGTAAGAACTCTACAAAAAAACAATCGACTAGCTACAACAACTATATACGATTTTCTCCACTCTCTTTCTGTGCCTAAATCTAAACGCAGATTCTATGAACTAAGCTGTTTTCCTAGAACTGCCCACCTGTATTCCGTTGTCCTGCTTCCGAGTTGAATACAACATGATAGCCTTCAAATCCAATGTAAACAAATTCTTGTTGAACCGTTCTCATAAATAATCAAATTCTTCCCAATTAGAGAAGAGGAGAAAAGGAGAGAGAGAGAGAGAGAGAGAGAGAGAGAGAGAGAGAGAGAGAGAGAGAGAGAGAGAGAGAGAGAGAGAGACTAATTTGAAGGAATTTTATATTCGTTTTTTTAAATATCTTTCTGGCTTTGCAAACTTTTACCTCCTGATTTAACCAATTTAACTCGACCTCAATGGCTGACCGAACGGGTCACGTTTTTTCTTTTCTCCTTTTTATTCATACTTTATGAATGAATACAAAAGCAATTTCTGATCGGTTTGGCTCGCTTCTCAATCGTATTGCCTGCTTCAAATTGTTAAACCGGAAATGACGTCACCTGTAAAATATGGCATCGGAAGAAAGAAAGAAAAACAGAAATAACTCGCATTCAAAATGGCCAATCAGCGTGGCGTGACGTCACTGTCGATTTTTAATAATTGGACGCAAACCTCGAATTATGAATTCCGCTCGTCTTTGAAGCAGTTTTGATTTTCTAATTAGAGCAGGCGGATGGCAAATCGATCCGTGGCCAAATTTGAAGATGAAAGGACGGGATAAACATCTGTTTTCGGAGGCAGGATGCCATCGTTAAATGCTTAACAATACGGCAGTCATCCTCCACCCCCTTCATCACTCTCGCCCTGTTATCGAACTTTCGTTGGCTTTATTTTCGACTTCAATGGATCGGGAGAATTGACCCCCTGTTGAGCCAACTCTACCCCCTCTTTCACGCTCACCTTTTTTTCAGCAACGTTCATTACGCATAGAAAAGGTTTATTTTTAAAGTCCACCATTTTGAAATAACTTCACAATGACATTGAAGAAAGATGGCGTTGTTGGTGTTGTTGTCGTCGTCGTCGTCGTTGTTGTTGTTGTTGTTGTTGTTATTATTATTATTATTATTATTATTATTATTATTATTATTATTATTATTATTATTATTTGCATACAAGGAGCTTTCCCACAAGTCATCAAAGATCTCATTGTATACAGCTGGAAGCTGAGT
>NC_136518.1:4658297-4688297 GCF_053919585.1 Euprymna scolopes | reverse complement strand
GGACTGATCAGCCACCTGCGGACACACAACTAGTTGTCTATGGTCATAATCGATTCCGATTGACGAACACACACACATAAGTAATGTTGCGATATAAGGTACTTTGATTAATCCTGCTTAGCATATACACCATCGCTTTAATTCTTCATCATAATATCAAGCCTGAAAACATACACCGTCACTAAGTGATGTTGTTGTCTCAGTTACCGCTGCCTATAAAAACCTTTAGCGTAAATCCCCTTAATAGACATTATAAATCTTACATACAGATAAAATAGAACCACAACACAACTACCCCTATACCTCCCACTGAATCTTAAACATATAAACTACTTACATTTTTAAAACTATGATAGAAACCTATACTCCTTTTTATACTACACTTTATATAGTACGATACTCCTTTTTCTTAGAATTCAATATAGTCCCCCCTAACAACATCAAAAATTTCATTTATTTCGCTAGACGTCACACCCCCATTATGTTACCTAGCACCTTTTTTATTCTTCTGATGAGAAGCATTATGCTTCGAAATGCCTTGGTATAAAGTCCCCTTTATCCCCCAAATAAATGTACGTATATCCTTGTTAAATAAAGACTCATTCTATATTTTCCAATAGATAGTATTTGTGAATTCATTTTCCATATATATATATATATATGCTTTGGTGTGATAAGCAATTATTTTATTTAATTATTTTTATTTTCATTTAATTATTTTCATTTTCATTTAATTTTAATTTTAATTTTAATTTCAATTTAATATTATTTGTCTGTCTACGGATAACTTTTGTTGTTGTTTTTTGTGCAATATGATTGAAACTTGAACTGAATTTTGAAACTGATAAATTTCAGTTTCAAAATCTGAACCTGAAAAATTTACCGGATATCTAATCAAACTAAAGAAAAACTGTGGAAATATGTATACAAACTTGGCCTCTCGGTCCCCTCGGGGGTCCGGGCGACAAGATCAAAGTGTAGTATCTGTTTCGGCAGATACTGCAAGCTATGACTAGCTATGACTAGCAAAGACCAGATGTGGGGGCAACCCCACATGCCTGACCATTAACCAGCTCCCATTTCCCACCTCTCGGGAGCTGGTCCCCTTTTTCCTTTCCCCCTCCCTTCACTCCTCACATTAAAAATCGGCCTTGTGCCTAATTTGCTCGGTGGGGGAGCAAATAAATACAAACTTGGCCTTTCGGGCCGAGATCAAAGTGTAGTATCTGTTCCGGCAGATGCTGCACTTAAGATAATTTGTACCAGTCAATGGAGGGGAGACCCTCTATACTGGGAACCGCCTGGGTAATACCTAGGAGGTCCACCCTCCCAGGCCTTGCCACCGGGCTTTCCGGTGGGGCAAGTTTATTGCTTGCTGCCTGAGGCGCCCCGACCGGGGAATGCCGACGGGGTTACTCAGGCAATTTTTAAAATTGCAGGAGTGCCCCTCCTTTAGGGGAGCCTGCGGGGTTCCCACTTTCCGGCCTTGTGCCACATAATGCTGATGTGGGCAGCATTTAAATAAAAACCCTCTATACTGGGACAATTATTATTTTTGGTAACCAGAGTGCCCCCTCTTTGCCTACTTTTAGGGGAGCTGGTTTTTACCTCACATTAAAAACGGCCTTGTGCCTAATTTGCTCAGTGGGGGAGCAAATAAATACCATCTGTTCCGGCAGATACTGCAAGCTATGGCTAGCTATGACTAGCAAAGACCAGATGTGGGGGCAACCCCACATGCCTGACCATTAACCAGCTCCCATTTCCCACCTCTCGGGAGCTGGTCCCCTTTTTCCCTTCCCCCTCCCTTCACTCCTCACATTAAAAATCCGCCTTGTGCCTAATTTGCTCGGTGGGGGAGCAAATAAATACCATCTGTTCCGGCAGATACTGCCAGCTATGACTGGCTATGACTAGCTATGACTAGCAAAGACCAGATGTGGGGGCAACCCCACATGCCTGACCTTTAACCAGCTCCCATTTCCCACCTCTCGGGAGCTGGTCCCCTTTTTCCCTTCCCCCTCCCTTCACTCCTCACATTAAAAATCGGCCTTGTGCCTAATTTGCTCGGTGGGGAAGCAAATAAACACCATCTGTTCCGGCAGATACTGCAAGCAAAGACCAGATGTGGGGGCAACCCCACATACCTGACCATTAACCAGCTCGCATTTCCCACCTCTCGGGAGCTGGTCCCCTTTTTCCCTTCCCCCTCCCTTCACTCCTCACATTAAAAATCGGCCTTGTGCCTAATTTGCTCGGTGGGGGAGCAAATAAATACCATCTGTTCTTCAGATGCTGCACTTCCATTTCTTGTTCTCTTTCGGTCGAGGATCAGTCCTTCACGACTGAGACAATTTTTTATTTTTGTACCTTTTCTCCACGTTAAAAACGACCCTGGTGTCTAACTCTGTCCCGTGGGTAGGCATTGTAAATAGGTACAATACGCGTTGAATCTTTTTACCTGTCGAATACCAAAAACTTCCATTACAGGATTTAGCAAACACTTTCGATTTGAAATTCAACATACTTATTTTTGTTGCTGCATCAATATCCAATTTCCCTTATTCTATGTTGCTGAAAAGATTGAAAATCTTTAAAAACATTTAATTTAATTTTCTATGTTTATTACATTTAGCAAATCAGGTGAAAATCTTTTATAATATTTGCTAATGTTTTTCCTCCGAGGAGATGTATAAACATCGAAAACTCATGGGTTAAGGAAATATATTTTACTATACTGTATTCTTTGTCTTGCATACAATATAATTTCTGTATTTGAAATTTAACTTTTTCAAATCACAAATTTTAAATTCCTAAATTATGATATATATATATATATATATATATGCATACATATATATATATATATATATATATATATATATATATATATATATATATATATCAGTATACTCAATAGTTTATTTTCATTGCTTGAAACACATATTTAGCTCTTATACTGAAATTTTCTTATTTGTAATCAAGCACTTTATTGGAATTCTTTCCCATAAAACAGTAAATATATATATATATATATATATATATATATATATATATATATATATATATATATATATATATATATATATATATATATAATTTGAGTCTTAAACGCTCGTTTAACGTTTTTTTTTCTCTGCTTACTTTGCATTGTTTCAGTTTTTCAAAGTCGCTGATAAATTTGCGCTGACTCTTTCCAACTTCTTATGGTTAATTCAGCGCAATGAAACCACTGGTACGACCTTTAAATATGTATATATAGTGTCATAATAAATATTGTATATATATATATATATATATATATATATATATATATATATATATATATATATACAGGGTGACCCAAAAAACGTGATATCTCCATTAGTTATTCACTGATTACCCTTATTTTACAGGACATGGCAGAATCAACGACCGTGAGTACACCAAGACCCCAGTAGAAGCTGGGACAAAGAATACACTGTGTTAAATTTCGTTCGGACAAAACACTAAGAAACGGGCCTAATTATTGTTGGGACCCGCTTTTTTGGGTCACCTTATATATATATATATATATATATATATATATATATATATATATATATATATATGTGTGTGTATATATATATTATTTTTAAAATGTATATATATGTATATATATATATATGTATATATTTATCATTTTTAAAAACATAGCATAAACATTACTATCGTTTAAAAAATCAAAACAAAAACCACTTAAACACATGAACGATAAAAACGGAGCAGTAAATAGTCTATGGCAACATAGCGCAGTGGGTTAGGGCGCTGGACTGAAATGCATAAGGTCCAAGGTTCGAATCCTTCCAACAGTCAATCTACGCTGAAGAGGAGTAGGGATCCGAAACACGCGTATCCGTAGATTTCTGTTTTTAAAAATACCAAATAAATAAATAAATAATACGTCCAAATAAAATTGGGCGACTTTCTAAGAAAAACACCGGTTCTCCGAGGCGGAGACATAAACATTACTATCGTTTAAAAAATCAAAACAAATACTACATATATATATATATATATATATATATTCTATTTAACATATCGTAGAATAGATCTTGTAAGCTTGTTAAATGTACTTATATATATTACTAGCAGTTCTGTCCGGCTTTGCCCGGGCTCTATGCACTGTTCTACGTGTGAATACACTTTATGTAAGATTTCAGGCCAAAGTTTGTCTGAGTAATTTCGTAGAGGTCAATTTTTTTTTAACTTTGACTCCAATTTCGACCACTTAACATTTATTATTTTTGTCTCAACTCAAAATAAAAAAAATTGACCCATGTTCAGGTTACCTACATCTAAAACTTTAAGTCTTTAGACCCAAACTTGGCGGAGAAATTTAATAGAACCTTCAAAAAAGGTAAACTCTTTCAACTTTGACCTTTTGGCAGCAAAACTTTAGCCCTGAAACTGATTAGATGTTTGCCGCATGTCTGAATACCCGTTATGTAAGATTTCAAATGTCTAGACCCAAGATTGACTGGGTAGTTTACTAGAAACCACAAAGTTCAAACTTTGGCAGCTCAAATTGTTTAGCCAAACCGATTAAAAAGCTTGCTCTATCCTTGAATACTCTTACTGTAATATTTCATTATATGTCTTATATATCATGCGTTTTAAAATGTCTTTACATACACAATGTCTCGACATCTCATATCTACAATGTGAACACTAAGACTGTCTCAACACTACCTCCTCACTAACATTTCTAAGTATGAACATTTTATATATATGAATCTCTTCAGAACACGAACACAGAACGCAACAGCATTTCTCTTAATAAGACTCTCTAAGACTCTAAGCATCCCTAATTTGTCAGAGACCGCAGAAGTCAAATTTTTAAAAACTTTAACCCCAATTTTGACCCCTTAACATTTATTCTTTGTGGCGCAAATCAAATTAAAAAAAATTGATCCATGTCCAAGTAACGTACATTTAAAATTTCTAGTGTTTAAACCCATATATTCATAAGTTTGGGATTCGGTTTCGATTCAAGCTGATGAATCCAAGTCATATAAATATATTTTTTTTATTTTTGAAATCACAACTTTATAATATATAAAAATAGATAGAACATTAACTCTATAATAATGTATACGAAATCTGCAATAATTAAAATATCATATTTAAGCGTATTTTACGACCTGGCTACACCGGACATCCCTGCTAGCTTGGATAAATACTTTTACAGTTTTAACAAAATAGCTGCAATAATATCAGAGCGTCTCCATTTACACTGAACATCTACAGAATGCCAACATCAATATATTACATATGAATCAGCCTCCTGTGGAATTTCCACAGGTTCTACTAGTAAATAAATAATTAACTAAGAGAACCTTAGTCTCTCTCTCTTTCTGTTTTTTTTTCTCTTTCTCCCGAGTCAATTTGCTAAAAAAATAAAACTATTGAAAACTCGCAGTGAACGTCTCCTTGTGTGCTTTTCGACTTATATTTACTACGCTATAATAACATTGACTAATGTATACCCATTAACCCTTATCCTCGAGTGGTTTCTGGACCTTAATAAATGGAGGTTGCCGTGTAAAAAAATAAAAGAAAACAACCACTAAACGAAACGACGAAAGAGAAGAGAAGCTGTTGCGTTAGACAACGACAAAAGATCCACGTATGTAAAAAAAAAAAAGTTTGATTTTATTAAGGAATATAAAACAGCGAAAATTGCTTTGCATTTAGCGTTTTAAAATATTCTTATTAGTTTCATACGTAATGTCATTAATTTGAGGTTGCTAGGTTTTAATAAAGATAGCCTCAAGTATTTCAGTTAAATAAAGAAGTAACATAAATAATTAGTAAAGAAAACGCTAATCTTTCTCACAAACTATCTTTCTCTCTCCTGGGTCAATTCTCTGCGGCAATAAAACCTTTAAGAATTCCAAGCGAACGTATCCTTGTATTTCTCCTAGCAACGGAAAGAATAAATAGTTAAGAAAATTTTAGACTCTCTCACACTCTTTCTCTCTCCTGAGTAAATTCTCTGCAGCAATAAAACCTTTAAGAACTCCCAGCGAACGCATCCTTGTATTTCTGGGAATGGAAAGAATAAGAAGCTATTAAAATCTTTCTCTCTCTCTCTCTCTCTCTCTCTCTCTCTCTCTCTCTCATTATTTCTCTCTCCTGAGTGAATTCCTTTAAGAACTCTCAGCGAAGGTATCCTTGTATTTCTCCTAGCAACGAAAAGAATAATTAGTAAAGAAAATGTTACTTCTCCCTCACACTCTTTCTCTCTCCTTAGTAAATTTCTGCAGCAATAAAACCTTTAAGAACTCTCAGCGAACGTATCCTTGTATTTCTCCTAGCAATGGAAAGAAGCGAACGCCGCGTAAAAAGAAGCGACTATAAAACAAGTATGAATAAAAGTGACCCACGTATAAATACATACCTTTATAAAGATCATTTTATTGTTGAAAATCTAACAGAACCTTTATCTCCCGACCCATTAGCGAATAATATACAGTGTCTAATGAAAAATGAAATTAAGGGGCGCCATCAGCTATCATCAACAGCAACACTTTTACTAAGAAATATCATAACAAAGAGATATTTTGAATATTAGTTAATAACCTACCTCTACCAGTTTGGATGTGCCCCACCCCCATATCTTCTGCGAGCTAGTGAAGGCCGGAAATATCGGAATAAAGAGATATTTTAGACATTTACGCGCGAAAATGGTTAAGAAAGGATTAAACTAACCTTTGATATTGCGGCGTTGGTGAGCAATTAGATTTTTCATTGAATTATTCAACGAGACGTTTGATTAGATGACCTCATCTGTCAGCGACAGAGTTCAAAGCGGATGCTGGTCACCTTTTTTTCCCCCTCATTCGAACAATTCCCCGACCCTGTCTAATCCATTATTCATTTAAAGGCTTTGTTCTCTCTGTCTCTCTGTCTCTCTCTGTCTCTGTCTCTGTCTCTCTCTCTCTCTCTCTCTCTCTCTATCTCTCTCTCTCTCTCTCTCTCTCTCTCTCTCTATATATATATATATATATATATATATATATATATATATATATATATATATCTGTCTTTCTTTTTCTACGTCTTTCCCTCTCTTTCTCCCTCCTCCACTAGCTCAACATCTCTCTTTCTCTTTTCTCATTCTCTCTCTCTCTCTCTCTCTCTCTCTCTTTCTTTCCATTCTCCTCTTTCATGTTTCTCATTTCCTCCGCCATTCTTTCTACTTCCCCTCTCCCTCCTCCTTCCAGAACAAATCACAACTTAATGTGGCAATCCGATAACGACGATGCAACGTCATATCGTATGATACGCACTTGGAGTTTTCCAGGTTTTGCGCTCAGGTGGACGAAATTTTCTTTTATTTGCGCTCAGAAATTTAGAGAAAAAAGGCGGACGTCCTTTTTTAAACACAGAAAATTATTTAAATGCTTATACAAATTAGACGACCGTGAATGTATAAAGTTTATAACTAAAAATAGACACAGATACACAAGAAATGATGATTACAACGTCTTGTCAGACGAGTGCCCCTCCCTCAGACATTTAAAATCCATGATCCCAAGTGCCTGAGGGAGTGTCTATACAAAGATGATGTTACAGAGTCTTAGCTTTGTACGACAGCTAAGTCTCTCTCTCGGTTCAAAATGTTGAGATCCAGCAACAAGCAAGAGCAAGATAGCCAGCAACAAATTAAACTGCAGACCAGCTTAATGCGTGTACTGGTCTCCCGCTTTATGCCTTTTTAAATCAGAGATTTGCTTCTCCTAGAAAGGTTGCCTTCACCACGGCTTACGGGAGCCCTCTCCTCCCCAATACACATACACACACACACACACACACAAATATACACGGTGCTAGTTGGCCGTTGACCCAGAAAAAGAGTTCATTCGCCCTTTGGAAGGTCTTGTTTTTAATCCTTCAGGGAGACTAGCCGCCCTCCTCACCAAACAAGTCTGGTGAGGGAACCAGTTTAGTCGCCGGTGACCCGACCATGAGGCAGGTAGTACTGGGTTACATGGTACCAGTAGCATATGACATGACCTGGCACACATACATACATGCACGCACACACACACACACACACACACACACACACACACACACACACACACACACACACACACACATGGTATCTTCTTTCAGTTTTGCCAAACTATGGATACTGTTATACCAGCCTTCCTTGAACAGAGGAATTTACACCGATTAGCACTATAAATATATATATATGTAGTAGAGATTTAGAAGGCTGTCACAACGCGAGGAATGAAATATAGTCGTTGTTGGTAAGAGAACAAGTCGCGATTTACAAATCAATAAGTACATACATATATTTTATATATACATATATTTATTCAGTTGTATTGGTAAAATGTCTTACTTGTTATGCCTGCGTTTCCGAAATTAATAATGGATGGTTGGTTGGTTGTTTTTGTTTTACGGCATGTCAACCCTTTTCGGGTTATTTAATGCCGAATTCAAAGATTTTGAAGAAAAAGGTTTTTAATAGAATATATTTGTTGTCTTTACGTCGGTTTCTATTTAACCCATAGTTGGGACCCAAACAGGTACTACCACTCAGAGTGAACCTGGGAGCAATGGTAATTAAAGGGTGGCTCCACACTCCCCAAAACCCACAAGCTGGGGCCTCACCACTGGATATAGTTTAAGGTCATATCCAGGACCAAATTAATAATGGAATTAGTCGCAGACAATACAAGTAAGACATTTTACCTAATACAACTGAATAAATATATGTATATATAAACATACATGTATGTACTTATTGATTTGTAAATCGCCACTTGTTTTCGTCTTCTCTTACCAACAGCATCTCAATCATATATATATATATATATATATATATATATATATATATATATATATATATATATATATATATATATATATATATATATTGTCATTTTCCTTTCTTTTAGGCAACAAGAACAACCCGTTTCTTGACCGGGTTGTGACTTGCGATGTAAAGTGGGTTCTTTATGAAACCAACGACGCTCAGCTCAGTGGTTGGACACTGACGAAGCTCCAAGATACTTTCCGAAGCCAGAGTTTCACCAAAAGAAGCTCGTGCTGACTCTTCGATGGTCTGCAAACGGTCTCATCCATTGCAGTTTTTTTAATGCAAGGCATGTACTATCAACAAATGGATAGTAAACCGACCCTGCATAAGTTGAACGAATTGGGTTACGAAACTCTGCCTCATCGGCCATACTCTCCAACCTCTCACCTACCGACTACCACTTTTTCTAGCATCTCGACACCTTTCTGCGTGAGAAATGCTTAAAAAAGCTAAGCGATATAAAAAAAACGCCTTCAGCTACTTAATCGCCACCAGAACGCAAGACTTGTACGTTACTGGCATAAATACACTTGTTTAGCGTTGGCAAAAATGTAGTTGATTCTAATTGTGCTTATTTCGATCAAGAAATAAACTTTTGTTTGGGCCGAGATATGTTCACCTGAATATAAAAGTTAAAAACCGCAAGAACTTTCTTGTCAACCTGATATATATATATATATATATATATATATATATATATATATATATATATATATATATATATATATATTTGTATATTGATCGTCTAGTTGGTATATCAACGTGTGCATAAAATTTAATGGATTGTTCACAAGACACATGCAGATTGCAAAACATTGAAGGGGGTAATACCTTCCCGTTCGATAGATTCCATTCAGTCGGTTCTTGGTTCACCTGTTTGGACCATCTGACATGTAATAAATATCTTCAATTTCTCCGAAGAAAAAGGCTAACACAGAAATTATCAATAAAATAATATCAACGCTTCTTTATTCCTGGTATTCCCTTTCTTCTCAATGCTACAAGCACCATTATTATTCACATTTCAAGTCTGGTAGATTCGACCCGCTTCCTGGTCGTTCGGAGAAATCCAACTTCTCTTCTAAGCTCTAAAGACCCAATTCCTCTAACTAACTCAATCCCCACGTCTCATTCTAAGACCCACGTAATCTTGAATGACATATACGGCAGAACTACGTTAGACTGCTAGAGGTCAGACCTATTTTTAAATTATTATTAATTTAATCATTCTAACGCCCATTCTGTTTGTACCATTTCTCTAAACATAGTCTTTCTAGTTTATATTTATATAAACATTTATTTTAACTATAACTTAATTAAAAACAACCAATTTATCCTAGGCTAGCAAGGTTATCTCGCATCGTCCGGCATTGCTTATACTACACTGTTAACATGTAAACATTATCGAAAGGAAAAACGGACAGGGAATAACTCGTTGAAACAAAAGAAATTTTTTTCCACCTGTGTAACACGTCTGCACACACCTTCTTTTATAATCTTTTTCCTTTCTTGCTGTGACACAGCTCGGTCATTTGCATACAGCTGTCATACGCGCGTCCGCACTCTGTTACAGTAAGATGGGGAGTAGGAATCAGCACCGCTTGTTCTTTACTGTACGTTATATGGACAAAATAGTGCGTTCGGGGTTTATTTGGGCATCTTTTATGGCAGTGTTTAAATGTGAGGGAAAAAAGGCATTGCCTTCTTATGAAAGTTTGAATCCTGATTTCGATTGAATTACAATTTGCTCTCGTGGTGATAAACGAGAGAAAGAGAGAGATAAAGAGAGAGAGAGAGAAAGAGAGAGAAATAGAGAGAAAGATAGAGAGAAAGATAGAGAAAGAGAGAGAGAAAGAGAGAGAAAATGAGAGAAAGAGAGAGAGAAAGAGAGAGGAAGAGGGAGAGAGAGGAAGAGGGAGAGAGAGAAAAGAGAAAGAGAGAGAAAGGGAGAGAAAAAGAGAAAGAGAGAGAGAAAGGGAGAGAAAAAGAGAAAGAGAGAGAGAAGGAGAGAGAGAAGGAGGGAGAAGAGGATAGAGAGAAAGAGAGAGAGAGGAAGAGGGAGAGAGAGAGGAAGAGGGAGAGAGAGAAAAAGAGAAAGAGAGAGAGAAAGAAAGAGAGAGAAAGAGAAAAAGAGAGAAAGAGAGAGAAAGGGAGAGAAAGAGAGAGAGAAAGGGAGAGAAAGAAAGAGAGAGAGAGAAGGAGAGAGAGAAAGAGAGAGAAGGAGAGAGAGAGAGAGAGAAGGAGAGAGAGAGAGAGAGAGGGAAAGAGAGCGAGAGAGAAGGAAAGATAGAGATAGAGAGATAGATAGATAGATAGATAGAGAGAGAGAGAGAGAGAGAGAGAGAGAGAGAGTCACGTGTACACACAAACATAAAACATCTGAGCTAAGATCAAATTTGATTGACAACATGCTTTGAAGTCGTCATGTTTATAATACGACTATTTAAATTATCCATACCGAAAGATAAGCACATGATTTGTAAATAAGTAGGTCTTAATTTTTGTACTTTTAAACCTCGATTCCTTTGACACAGCCGATATTTTATAAACATCCAAGCTAAAATCAAATTAATTGATCACATGCTCTGAAGTTTATATTAACACAATTTACGAAGTTTCTGAATTTTTGAGATGAGGATTGGTTATTACTATTATTTGGATTCATCGGACTACTGTTCTAATCCTGAGTGTGATTCTTACAACGTTTCGGTCGATGTAACCTCCGACCTTGACCCGTGGCACAGTGGTTAGAGTACTTGAAAAAATTAATTGTAAAAAAGTGATATTCTCCTGAAGGTTGAAGGTTCAATTCTCAGTGTGGGCGACCGAAAAATACAGTTGTGAATTACTTAGGACCTCTATCCAGTCATGGATGACGGAACAAGAGCATGGTACCCCCGTGAAGTAAATAAAGGGTTTCGCTCGAAATTCCGTCCAAATTCCCGAGTTCGACAGAAACATTCCCGAGTTCGACAAAGTACACCCGAAGAAGGTCGGAGTTTACATGAACCGAAACGTTGTGAAAATCACACTCAAGATGAGAACAGTAGTCCGATGAATCAAAATAATACGAACACAATTTACATTATACATACAGAAAGGAAGAAACGTTTAGCATTTAGCCACATATCTGTATCAACCATGGCGGAATTTGTCGTAAAAACTCGGAAATTTCCGTTAACTTCGTGCTATCGACAAGTTCTCACATTCATTTCAGTTACAATCCCGACCCACTGGTTGGGAATTGTTAATTGAGACTAAGCGGTTTCAGTTTTCTTTCTAAACTGAGTACACACTACGGGCGTGGTCTTCAGATTAACCCATAGGTTTGCGCGCCAAATGTGTGACCGCCTTTTAAAATGATTGTTATTTCACATGAACTTCGGATTTCGAATTTGCTCAGTTGTTGTTGCGGATGAAATTTCAACTGCGCCTCATTCTTTCTTCAAATGCCAAAAAAAGATGATTCGATATTAAGAAAAATATTATAAATGTTGGTCAGTTGTGAAGGAGTTCTCTCCATTTCCAAAACCTACGAGAGTTTATATATATATATATATATATATTTATATATACATATATATATATATATATATATATATATATATATATATATATATATATATATATATATATATATACTTATATGTAATATACTGAGTTCGTGTAATTCAGTAAGTTTTCATATACCAATGAGTTTTAAGCCAGAAAGAGTTGAATTAAAGATTAAGCTACAAAATTATCACATTTCATAATTGAGCATTAATATACTGTGGAAGCAAAATCAAGATTTCAAAAAGGTGTTGATGGCAACAAAAAGTGTATTTCATTTTACGTTACAACTGTTTCCATATACAATCGAACAATTTCAAACATTATATCGTTTGAAAATTTTCCCAAACCAGCATTTCTTCAGACTTTATGTGTTTATTCATAAAGTTTGAAGAAATGCTTCCACAGTATATGTATATATATATATATATGCTTCCACAGTATATGTATATATATATATATATGCTTCCACAGTATATGTATATATATATATATATATATATATACTGTGTAAGCAAAATCAAGACTTGAAAACAAGGTGCTGATGCCAACAAAAAGTGTATTTCATTTTACATTACAATTGTTTCAATGTCCAGTTCGACAATTTCAAGCATTATATCGTTTGAAAAATTTCCAAAACCAGCATTTCATTTATGAATAAACACACTTTTGACAATAGAGCATTTTTGAAGAGAAAAAAAAAAAGAAAAATTCCCTTAACGGGAAAAGCATATGAGAAACCTTTTCTGTAGTTACGGAAAAGCCCATATAAATATTTATATATCGCCTAATTTTCGTATCTTTATTTAAGAACAGAGTCATGAGAGGTTTTCACAGAAAACCCTAAGCCATTTAAAAAGCGAGATCTAATTTAGGAACTCAACGAATGGGATTTTTTATGATTTTTTTTTCAAATGGCTTAGAGTTTATGTACATATGAAAATTGGTAAGCATAACTTAAATATTGATGAAGTTAATTAAATTTAAAATCCGTCAGCTTCTTTTGGGACACCCTATATATAATATATCTATATAAAAGCCAAGTACGTCCAAGGATGGAATACTGCTACCATATCTGGGCAGGAGCTGTTAAAAATAGCCTATCCTGCCTTGACAGAGTACAAAATAGACTTCGTGGCTTAGTGGGGGATGCCCTTTTCTCTTCCCTGCAACCTCTTTCCCACAGAAGAGACGTTGCGAGCCTGTCTTTGTTTTACCGTTATTTCCATGGCAGGTGCTCGTCTGAACTCCAATCTCTGGTCCTCCTCGCCAATCTTTTACGAAAAACACCCGTCTAGCTGAAACCACTGTCAAAAATTTCCCCCACTCTCTATCTGTGCCTAAATCAAAACGTAGATTCCATGAACACAGCTTCTTTCTTAGAACAGCACGCCAGTGGAACTCTGTTCCATCTACCTGTTTCCCACCTGACTACAAATTGGATGTCTTCAAATCCAACGTAAACAAATTCCTGATAAATCGCCCCCTTAAGCAGACACTTTATGAAATCTCAACACTAACATACAACGTACTGTACATGCAATAACCCTTATCCCTGAGTGACTTCCGGGCCTTGATAAGTGGTGACCTCCTTGTAAAAAAACCCCAGCATCTATTAAACTGTAGAAGAGAAATAGCAAATAACTGTGTTCACAAGATAAAATTTACTCTAGGATAGCGATACAAAATAGTTTTAAAACTAACAAAAACAATAGAAAATAAACAAATAAATAAATTAAATAAACCTGAATATACATAAACGATCACACATATATGTATGTATATATATATGTATATATATATATGTATATATATGTGTGTGTACACATATATATATTTATATATAAACTAACATTAAAAAAACAAAAAAAAACACTAACCTAGATTTAAAACAGATCAAGAAACTAAATATCCCGGCTAAATAGAGCACACACAAAGAAACAGGTCAACCAGAGGTTAAATAGGCCTTTGTCCGATAAATGCATGCTCATTGGCTGATAGGAAGGGCGTGGTGGATACTAGAAAGATGATTGCCTAACAAAAATCTCAATAGAAGATGCGCATATAAAAACGACAAACAACCACAGAATTCGCGCATAAGCCTGAAGAATTCCATAGTGGATGAAACGCGGAATATTCAGTGTAGCTTAATCACCATATACATTTTATAACTTACTATATATATATATATATATATATATATATATATATATATATATATATATATATATATATATATTAGCAGGGTAGGAGGTGAGCACCAGGTTTTACCCAGTCGTGACACGCATATCCGTTTTTTTTTTTTTAATTTTGACCCATTTTTGACCCTTTAAAAATTATATTAACCGGTTAAAGACCCATTAAAAAAATGGTCCATAAAAATTCAATTATTTGAGGCCTCTAGCGCTGCTCTGCGACTTTTAGTTTCGGTAGAGATAGAGTTTACAAATAGGGACAGACAGACGGACAGACATATAGCCTTTTATATATTAGATTTACACCAAACAAGTTATATTGATACTTATATTATTATAATTTATCCTGAGGATGTATTTTTTTTTTTTCGTTTGCTAGACATGTCTGTTGACGCGAATACAATAACAATATCATTTATCATGGAGACGGACAGACAGACATAGAGCCTTTTATATATTAGATTTATTATATAAATTTATCATGATCGGTTATCTTTCTCACTTACACTACGACCACATTTCAGCCGAGCGTCTTTAAAAATATCTCCAAATGAAAAAAAAAAAAAGAAAGAGTAATATTATATCCCTATATGACTAATAATACATTACCTGAAAATACTTGATTCAAACTCATCGGCTTAACATTCAAGGGGAACATGAATTGGAGCAGATACATTCAGGATATTGTCAAGGCTTTTGTAAAGAAGGTGGGCTCTCTCTACCCTGCTAGAAACTTATATTATGCCTGAAAGTATCCTGTACCCCTACAAAGCCACCATTCGTCTACGTATAGAGTATTGTTGCAACATTTGGGTTGGTACATCTGCTACGTGTCTCTGGATCTTAGACGGGATTCAAAAGAGAGTTGCCAACCTAATAGGTCCCACAATGTCAGCTATGCCTGAGAGTATCCTGTCCCTTCGTCTATGCACATTTGGGTTGGTGTATCTGCTACTAGTCTCTCCCTTTTAGTTTTGGGAGAGATAGAGTTTGAAAATAGGGATGCAGACATAGTAAGTTTTATAAATTATATATATATATATATATATATATATATATATATATATATACATATATATATATATGAATTATATATATAAGAATTATATATATATATGAATTATATATTTATATATGAATTATATATATATATATATATATATATATATATATATATATATATATATATATATATATATATTATCTTAAATATTGAGCTTTTCCTATTTGGCTAGGATCTCCATGAAAGTATTACTTCAAGTAATATCTATCAGCATTCTCATCTGAATGCTACCAGTATCTTATCTCGCTTATATATATATATATATATATATATATATATATATATATATATATATATATATATATATATGAATTATATATATATGTGAATTACATTATATACATATATATGAATTATATATATATATGAATTATAAATATATGAATTATATACACATATATATGAATTATATATATATATATATGAATTATATACATATATATATATGCATTGTATATATATGAATTATATATATATATATATATGAATTATATATATATGAATTATATATATATATATATGAATTATATATATGTTTGTGTGTATAAATCAAATCTATATATATATATATATATATATATATATATATATATATATATATATATATATACATGAAATTAGCAGGTCGCCCGACGTTACCCGGTCGTAAAATACGCTTAGTTGAGTTTGACCGACCATCAGCATTTTTAAAGAAAACAAAGGAATTCTTCTAACAAGAAGTAAAACAGGACTGAAACAAACAAAGAATGAACAATCCGAATCAAATCCTGACCGGAAGTTTGTCATTCCTCGTCATTTTAATGGTTTTCATGTCATATTTTCTTCTAAAAGTGAAGCGAATCTCTTTGCTGTTTGTATTTTCTAACAATTCTTCCATTCACGATTCCGGTGCTGCTTTTCTCGTTGTCTTATGTTTGTAATTATAATTATTCCAAAAATGGTTTCTAGAGTTCTTTCTGATATTGATCGGTGTAAGTCCCTATCTTTAAAAATGCTGGTGATCGATCTGACTGAACTGAGCATTATCCTGTTAGTTTCTCTCCCTGTTATTCGTAAAGTTCATGAATGTGTTAAATGTTGAGCCATTATGTTGAACAAAGATGGCGGTAGTAAATCAAATCAGCGAAGAATCAATGCAGTCACGATCTCGAGTGTTGAGTAATTCTTTAGAATAAAGATGGCGGCATTAGAACAGCGAAGAATCAATGCAGTCACGATCAGCAGGCGTTCAAACGTTCAAGATGGAGGTTTACAGCGAACTAACTGGAATCCAAAATTCAATATTTTTATAATAAAGTTGGAGGCTTCTCATTGGTTGGTTGTCCTAACCGTAGTTATAAATAAGATCGTCTAAATCATTGGCGTCATACCCTCATAATGAACCAAAACATTTTTAACAGAGTGTTCAACGACAAATTTATTAAAATTTCGGAAAAGTCCAGAACTCTTCATTAATCCTTATCCTTCAGTGGCCTTCGGGCCTTGATAAGTGGTGACTCCCAAGTAAAAAAAAAAAATTCTTTTTATAGAAGCTTGCGAGTAACTTTGGATAGTCTCTTCATTTTCTTTTCTTTTTAATATCGGTATTCCTCAGGGTTTTATTCAAGGTCCAGCACTGTTTCTTCTCTCTTTATTCCAGAGAATATTGTCATGAAAATTAGCATTTATGCTGATGACACCATCTTCTATTTTTGCCAATCTCTCTTGAATCATCGGAGGTCTGGTCAGTGCTCTCTCATCGGTCTTTCCATCCTCCTTGATACTTCTCGGCTGTTTGGCATCATCTCTTCTATGTTTTTGGTTCCATGTAACGTTTTTTCATGTTTTATTTCTACAGCAATTCCACTGGTCCGCTCGGGAGGCTCCTGCGTGTTGGTCTCCCCATTCAAGGGTTTTCCTTAATATTTCAGCTGTTTTTTTATTATTATTGTTATTCGTTGTATCTTTCCAGTCATTCCTCTGATTCCAATTTCTCCCATTCTTTTTTCAAAGTTTGTCGGAATTGTTCCAAGTGCTCCTACTATTATTGGTACTATCTTGATTGTTTTTCATTATCCCTACCCCTTTCAGTTCTCTGACTAGCTCTGTGTATTTGTTCTGTTTCTCCTTTTCTTTCATATTTATCCTGTGGTCAGCTGGGACAGCAAAGTCTACAATTTGGCAGGACAATTCTTTTTTGTTAATTATTATGACATTCGGTCTTTCTGCTTGGATGAGTTTATCCGTTTATATGTCCATGGCCCATAGGATTTTGTGATTCTCATTTTCAGTTACTGTTGCTGGCTTACGTTTATACCATTTGTCTGCACGTTCGAGATGCAGCTGTTTGCACAATTCCCAGTGTACTGCTCTTCCCACTTGGTCGTGCATGTTCTTGTATTCCTAGTTTGCTACATTCACTTAGTATATGGTTTATCGTTTCGTCACTTTGTCCACAGAGTCTGCGTTTGGCATTATGTATTTTTCTAATTCTTTTTCCTGTCATTGACGCAGTCTTCCATACAAACTAGTTCTCTCCCGCCTTCTCTTTTCACATAGAGTCGGTCAACATCGTCCTTTGGGTGTAGTCACGGCCACCGAGATATAGAAGGCCTGTTAAGTGAAAAATGACCGCAGGCAATGTAGATAAGATTTGTCGAACTGTTACTGTCGATATTATATGACGGCATTTTTAAAAAGAGCATTAAAACATGTTAAAAAAAAAATAAAGGAATCCAATTCGATTAATAATAAAACTGAACTTTATTCAATATAAAATATAAATATTATCTATGTAAAATTATGTACATTTAAAGCAATATACAATCTAATACTGATAAAACTGAATTATGAATTTATGAACATGATCACAGCGTAGTTTTCGTTCTGATGCTACAATTCACTTTTTCTGTTCTCAGCCGGTGGAGAAGAAATCCTTCATGACTGAGACAACTTTTATTTTTGTTCCTATCCAGAGTGCCTCTTATTGGGGAGCTGGATTTCTGCCCACAAAATTATATATTGAAATATTTAAATAACTATTATTTTTAATACAGAAATTATATTTAAAGTTTTGGTTTTCTGTTCTTTAATGTTCATTTTTTCCCATGTTTTTCATCAAAATGTGTAGCGTATTTTCACCAGTTACATGGTTAGGAATCCTATACTCCGCTATAGTCTTCATTTTCATATCAGTGCAGAATACATTAATGCAAAAATGAAGTTCACATAACTACTAAAAGACAATCATACTATAATGTGAAGATTGGTTAAAATCTAAGAAAATTTAGTAAACATTTATTTTATATTTCGATTTTTTTTATTTCTTTAATTCAATTTGATTCATGCTTTTATTTCAAACTTGTTTTTATTTTATTTTCATTTCATTTTAATTTATTTTTATCATTATATTATATTTCCCACATTAAATATTTTTATTTTTTGTTACATTTATTTTTTCATATTCGAATAATGCTTTTGTCATTTTTTTAGCCTCAAATAGTACCTTCAAAAAAGTTTTCGTCATTAAATAAACCACTGAAAACCTTTTGCGTATGCGCTTTTTAGGGAGCAATCATTAAATTAAAATCCATTTACGCAGGTCCACGTTCCCCATGAAGTACCTTTTTATTATTGTTGTTCTTATAATAATAATAATAATAATAATAATAATAATAATAATAATAATAATAATAATAATAATAATGGTGCTTGTGCAGTGTACGCACCATGCTATTTTAGTTCATATCAAAACTTTAATTAAAACTTATTAATTAATGAATTTTTAAGATGAATTTGTGTTTGTATGAATAGCGTTCGAGAGAATAGAAAATTTCCTATTTTATTTCCCATTTCAGTCAAGTTAATTATTTATAAAACAAACAAACAAACAAACAAAATCTTTTAAGTTTTAAATATATTTCAAACAAATAAATTACGCCCGGTGCTAAAATATTGAAATTATCAATTATTTTAGTTAAAAACAAGCTGTTATGAAAAATGCTTTTAAACTTTAAAATATTTGGAAATACTCAATGAAAAGTTTTATTCATTATTAAAAGAACGGACTGAAAAATATTCTCATATAAAATTTGTTTTGCAGATTAAAAAATAAATAAAATGAAATATTCGACTTCGTTCGATAGAAATAAAAATTCAAAAACAACCCACTTACTGTTATATTTTGTTAGGTTAAAATTATCCCAATGTGCAATTGCTATAATAATTGCATAATATAATTATCCAAATGGAGAATTGTTTTTTCACTTCAGGAGAATAAAAAACATGCACAATCTAAGGAAAAAAAAACGTGGTTAAACCGGAAACTTTCTATACCTACATGTTGATCAAGAAATGACGTCACATTTTCATGTTAACTGGCCTACTCTCTTGGTAGCCTCGGTGTAGTGAATTGTTCATGGTCATGGGTTTTCTGGTTTTCTGATCGAGCTGTCTCAGTTCTTCTTGTGTCCATCCTATGAACGATCCAGAGTATTTTACTAGTCATACTGCCCATGTATTTATACCTTTTATTAGGTTTCTGCTATATAATTATGTTTCTAGGAGTTTTCTTGTTATTATTGCATATAAAATTATAATAAATTACACGTGTGTTCTTTAGAATTGTTTAATATATTCCTTGCTCCTTTTTAGTTTTTTTGGAAAAAGAATTCCAGCAGAGTGCTCAATTAAAAGGAAAATCCAAATTTTAAGAGCGTACTTATATTTTGTGTACAGAAAGTTGTTAGTTGAGACAGGTCATTGGTACCGTCGGTTTCAAGCCCGATAATAAGGCCCGTTTATCGAGCTCTCTTCAGCCAAGATTCGTCTATCTAGAAGATAGACGAATATTAGCTGAAGAGAGCTCGATAAGGATACCTTAAACGGGCCTTATTATCGGGCTTGAAACCGACGGTACCAATGACCTGTCTCAACTAACAACTTTCTGTACACAAAATATATATATAATATATAAATATATATATTATATATATATATAATATATATATATAAATATATATATATATATATATATATAATATATATATAAATATATATATATATATATATATATATGGATCATTTTGGTAAATTTAATTGTAATTTTTATTTTATATATATATATATATATATATATATATATATATATTAGCAAAAGTACCCGGTTGACTGGGTTCAAAAACAGCCTACAGAAAATGAACTCTGATTTATGAAAGCATGATAGGTTTTAAAAAGGAAGGGTTGTAAAGAGATAGCTTCGAATTTGGGGGTATCAAAACAAAAGCAAAATATGATGAAAGTAAAAATAGATAAACCCCATAATTTATTATACCGTACCTGTTCACACTGAAAGACTTATCACAATATTCTGTGGGTAATTTTATTATACAATATTTCTTCAAACTGAAACATAATTATCAATGTATACTTACGCAAATAGATATGAAAAGTCTTTATTAAAGTTTGTGCCTATTTCCATTCTATGGAGGCCAGGCGCGAGCGCAGACCCCACAATTTTATTATACCATCCCTATTTAAGTTAAAACATACTCATCAAAGTATTATTATGTACATCTATATCAAAAATACTTGTAAACATTTTTTTTTTAATTTAAAAATTTTATATTTCCATACTTTGTGGACCAGGCGCGAACGCAGACCCCACAATTTTAATGAACCACTGTTCTGCCAGATTAAACATACCCATTCCTGTGTCTCGATACATCTTCTATCATTATATGTAATTAGTTTTTTTAAACATTCAACCATATAGGAGCCTATTCGTGACCACACACACACACACACACACACACACACACACACACACACATTCAGCTTCATATATATATATATATATATATACTAGCATGGGTGCCCGGCGTTGCCCGGGTGTTTGGAGGTGTATGCTGAGCAAAAAAAAGGGGGTAATTTTTTAAACTTTGACCCCTATTATGACCCCTGAAAATTTATTGTTTTGGGCTCAAATCAAGTTATTAAGTTAGATCCATGTCCACGGAAGCTATATCTAAAATTTCAAGTGTGTAGACCCAAAATTGCCGGAGAAGTTTGGTAGAGTTCTCAAAGCTCAAATCGTTGAACTTTGACCCCTTAATCGCCAAATTTCTGGCTAAAAACCGATCACATAGATTTTTCCAAATCTCAGTACCCTGTATATCAAATTTCGAGTCTGTAGACTAAAAATTGACAGAGTTATTTCGTAGGGAAATGTACACAGACACACACACACACACACACTTTTATAGATATATAGATTTAAAATTTGAGTCTGACAGAATGACAAAATTATATTGCAAACCGATATATTAAACAAACGAACTTCAAAGAGACAAATGAACACATAAGTAAAAACAATTTGTATTAGAAAACATTTATAATTCCACGTCTTTTTTTACAGACCTGACGACTGAGGTTCGCTCTTAATAAAAATTGTTTTTTATAGTCTTAATTTTGACTTCCTTTTTCATAAAAAACTAAAAAAAATCAAGAAAGAAAAGAAATTTAATTTTATTTTTTCATTAATTTCTTTCTGGGCAAAGCAATTCTTTCAAACTTACTCTGTTTCCAAAATGTTTTTATTTTATTCCCCTCCCCCTTCATTCATTTTCCTCCGCATCCTGGCAAGTATTAAAATAAACCATTTAGAATATTTATTTATGGATTTATTTACTTATCATTTCTTTTGTATCGGTAAATGAATTCCATTTAAAAAAAACTGTAAAGGTCACGTTAAAGGTGATTAAGTTGGAAAGTAAGTAAAAATTTACCCTTTTTACTTTTATACGATTTCTGATCACTTTGAAAAAGGTGTGTGTGTGTTTTAAAAATGTTTTTTAACTACTATAATCTCATTTATATATATATATATATAATATATTTTAGTCATCGACATACAGACATGCTTCGTTGTTTCACAACTCATCAGTGCCGCTAGACTAACACCTCTCCCAAGCCGAGGATCGAACCTAGAACCGTCGTGATGACAGTCGGCAGTCCTACCCCCTGACTACGGAATCGGTGGCCGAAATTAAACTATCCGAATGCGTATTTAAATAAACATCCGTCCGCTACTCGTAGAGGGCTCAAACGTTTTGTTAGTAAACAAATTGCGAGCTACGCATTATTTCAGCTAAATTAATATATATATATATATATATATATATATATATATATATATATATATATATATAACAACGTGAGTATTCATATCGTGGGTTTGTATTACTGTACACATAGATTCGAAAAAATAGTCAAAAACAAATATATAAATAAAGTTATCAAAGGCAAGATAAGTTACTTTTCTACCTAACTGGATATATTTTTTGTGTTTTTATTCAATGTAATATATTTATTCAGCTCGAAAAACATACAGTGTTTACCGATGTGTTGGAAAATTCAAGATGGCGTCTCACACCCTCTTTAACACCGTAAGTTTGGGAAAAGGTGTTATAAATAAAAAACTATACAAAATACTATTAAAAACCCGCCGAATATATGTCAACCTATGTCACGGTAACATATATTGAACGAGTTTTTAACAGTATTTTAACAGGGCACATCGTAAAAACTGACCCATTAATTTTCCTGAAGTAAAAACTATATAGTTTTTAAACTTTTAAAACTGTACATTATAAAAAGAAAACTGTTCGAGTGATTTTTTTTTTTTTACATGGGTGTCACCACTTATCAAGGCCCAGAGGCCACTCAAGGATAAGGGTTAATAGGTATACATTAGTCATTGTGATTTTAGCATAGTAAACAGTGGGAATTTTGTAACTTGGATTACTTGAAAAAGAAAACTGTTCGAATGATTGAAAATGAAAACAAAATAACAATGTAAATATATTGATAAGAAAAAAACAAAAACAAACGAAGTTTCCGTTTCAGGAACCCGAGTTTAATTTTATGTCGTAATCATTCAACTCGTTAGCGGTTTTATTCAGCGATTAGGGATAACCATACGACATATCTAATTACCAAAGCGATTTAAAAAAAAAAATTTTTTTTATTAAAACTAAACCTGTTTAGTTTTAATGAACCAATTTTTTTAAATCCAACACTTTAGTTATTTTGAGAGCGTGCAACTGCACCCGAAAGGTTGATTAGGAAACTCCAAATCCTTTTATGACTCGAAAAAAAAAGGGGGCTTTTTATCGGCTTAAATGATAAACTAATGTTAAATATTAGTATTTAATATAATGAGATATCAATCTACACAATTTGCCATCGATTCTGAAATAAAATGAAATCCTGACATTGTGATCATTTTTGCAGGTGTTATGTGCCAAATATTGAAATAAGAATGTTTAAATTCAATTATTGTAATTTAAGTCTTTAATTTTAAAGTCGATTTTATTTATAAAATATCTTTTTAGAAATCAATCTCAAAAACAATCTGAACAATAAATCTCTTTTGCTATGGCTAAGTTTTTGTCAAGGGTAGAAATTATAATAGACAAGTATTCATCCATGATGACATTTTACCGATTTCCTGGTTTACAGGTATTCTTGCTAAATTTCTTCGAAAGAATAGTTTAACATTCTGTAAAAGTACCTTCCGTTTTTTTGTTTTTTTTTGTACTTCTGCAGAGAAGGTAAAAAACCGATAAAAACTGGATATATTTTTCGTGTTTTTATTCAATTTAACATGTTTATTCAGCTCGAAAAGAATATAGTGTTTACCGATGTGTTGGAAAATTCAAGATGGCGTCTCACACATTCTTTAACACCGTAAGTTTGGGAAAAGGTGTTATAAATAAAAAACTATACAAAATACTATTAAAAACCCGCCGAATATATGTCAACCTATGTCACGGTAACATATATTGAGCGAGTTTTTAACAGTATTTTAACCGGTTTTTTATTTATTACACCTTTTTCCAAACTTACCGTGTTAAAGAGAGAATCGCCCGCCATCTTGAATTTTTCAATACATCGGTAAACACTGTATGCTTTTCGAGCTGAATAAACATGTTAAATTGAATAAAAACACGAAAAATATATCCAGTTTGGTAGAAAAGTAATTTATCTTGCCTTTGATAACATTTATTTGTTATATATTTGTTTTTTGGCAACTTATTCGAATCTATGTGTACAGTAATACAAACCCGAAATGAATTTAAGACCACGAGTGAAATGAGAAAATGAAGAAAATCACATTTACTGTGTGTGTTTACTGTTTATGTAGTCAGCGGGTTTGGTTGCCATAACAACGTGACGGTAGTGAACGTGTGTGTGTGCGTGTGTGCGCGTTTCGTGTAGTTTAGTTTCGTATAATAGTTTCGTATTTTTTTAATTTGTAAATAACAAGTTATTAAAAAATTAAACCCTTCCAAGATGGACAATAAATAAAGCCATAATATTTTATGGTAAAGGTAAGAGCGTAGAAACGATTGTTTTTTAGGAGATGTGATTATTGGATTAACCAATCAGAAATCGTCTGTGGCACACACATCTCTGTTTTTATAGATATACTAGCAATCGGTGCCCGGCGTTGCCCAGGTGTTTTGAAGTGTATGCTGAGGAAAAAAAACGGTAAATTTTTTTAAACTTTGACCCCTATTATGACCTCTTAACATTTATTGTTTAGGGATCAAGTAAAGTTAATAAGTTAGATCCATGTCCAAGGAATCTATATATAAAATATCACGTGTTCAGACCTTAAATTGTAGGAGGAGTTTGGTAGAGTTCTCAAAGGTCTAATTGTTGAATATTGACCACTTAATCGCCAAATTTTTGTCGAAAACCTATCACATCGATTTTCCCAAATCTCAGTACCCTGTATATCAAATTTCGAATCTGTAGGCTTAAAATTGACAGTTTTAGCGCAGGAAAATGCACACAGACACACAGACACACAGAGATACTATCACTTATACATATATATAAACATAAACATCATATATATAAGGATAATAGTACGTCATATATTAAACAAAAGACCATTATTTACTGAAGTGAAAGGAAAACCCGGGGGAACTTTACCCAAAAATAAATCTATATTTTTTGTGTGTATTGATAGTATGGTACTTATACAGTTTAGTGACGACATAAAAAAATGGAAATATTGAAAAAAAAATTATTGTACGTAACTGTTATAGACTGAAGTTCTCCGAAAAAAAAATTCACTTCATTTGATCAAGTAGTTTTTTTTTACAGCGAAAAACAATGATTTATCACGGCTACGTCAACGTGGCCATTTTGGAAATGTTATTGCAGGCCCAGGAGTTCCCCAAGGGCAGGTAACTGCCGTACATAGCAGGATACCTCCAGTTTAGGCCAATCTAGCCCCCCCCCCAGAATGAGATTTTTTTTTTTTTTTTTTGCGAAGACAGATGCCATTTTTGGGGTGTTTTTTTTTTTCTAATTTGTAACAGACGTAAATAAACGAAGTTTCGAAGTTATCCATGCATGTCCAACTGAGCATGTTTCGAAAATAATCTCGTATAAAAATTCTTCAATTCTTTGCATTCTTCAATTTCTTTGCATATTCAATAGTATTCTTATTTTAAAAAAAAACGCAAAAAAATTCCAGATTTAAAAAAAAAAAAAACGTAAAAAAATTGCAGATGTGTTGTGCGCATCTCAATATGGCGAGAAAAAAAAGGCTAGATTGCGAAATTTGGCATAAAATGGAGGTATTCTGCTAGGTACATTTCCAAAATGGCCACGTTGACGTCGTCGTGATAAATAATTGTTTTTCGCTGTAAGAACAAACTACTTGATCAAATGAAGTGAAATTTTTTCTCGGAGAACTTCAGTCTATAACAGTTACGTACAATAAAATGTTTGTTTCAATATTTCCATTTTTTAATGTCGTCACTAAACTGTATAAGTATCGATAGTCTTATCAACACCCCTTTTTTCTATTTATTTAAAAAGAAAATACAACTTTATACAAATTCCCTATTAGTTTTTTTTTTCGGTTCTCTTATACGATGATCATCTTTATTTAACTATTACGTGTAATTATATTCATACAGATATTCTATATGATTTACATTTGCGTAATATTTGCGTAGAAATGAAGAAAATAAAATTTACTGTGTATTTATCGTGTTGCCATAACAACGTGACGTAGCCAAGGACGGTAGTGGACGTGAGTGTGTGTGCGTGTGTGCGCGTGTTTTCGTGCTGTATTGTTTGTAGTAGTAGTAGTAGTACTAATAATCTGTCCAGCGTTTGCTTTCTGAATGGCGGACGTTGAGTCGGAGGTTCGATTTTTAGATTGTAAGTTAGTTTCGTATTTTTCTAATTTGTAAATGGCAAGTTAGGAAAAAATTAAACCCTTCCAAGATGGACAATAAATAAGACCAAAATATTTTATGGTAAAGTTAAGAGCGTAAGAACTATACTTTTTTAGGAGATGTGATTATTGGATTAACCAATCAGAAATCGTCTGTGGCACACACATCTCTGTTTTTATAGATATATAGATAGATAGAAGATAGATAGATAGGTCGAGGTAATTAGTTAAAGAGATTTAATATAATGTGATATATAGATAGATAGATTAAATGTTAAATAGATTTTGTAAATAGTACAGTTGAAATGATTAGAATATTTCCAATATGTAATAAGGTCGAGGTAATTAGTTAAAGAGATTTAATATAATGTGATATGCAAATGAGCATAAGTCATTCGATATGGGGGTGGTTTGTAGACTAGTATATAAAGAAATTAGGCCAAGATTCTTATGTCTCCTATAACAGAAACATCCTAAAATGGGTTCTAATGTTTCTCTACCAGGAGAGATCTACCCTCTTACCTCCTTTATATTTCGTTGATGATGGAGAGCTGTACACACAGACAGAAACACACGAACCCTATTACTTTATAAATATATATATATATATATATATATATATATATCATCATCATCATCATCATCGGCGGTCACTCGTGTCCGAGTAAGACTGTCCTCCGGTGTGGCTTCTGTGGGTCCTCAGGTGAGCATAGAGCCCAATCCTAGACTCAATTTTTCTTGTACAATTTGGGCAGATAAAGGTAGTGGTGGTGGGGTGGGGTTGGGTGTGTCTGGTTGATAATCTGTCCTTTCTGTGCTTGCCGCAGCACCTTCGTGGACAGCTTTTTGACCTTCTGTATAATTTTATATATATATATATATATATATATATGTATATATATATATATATATATATATATATATATATATATATATATATATATATACATATATATATATGAAGGTGTCCACGAAGATATATATATATATATATAAAATTATACAGAAGGTCAAAAAAACTTTGGTACCGTCGGTTTTAAGCCCTACATCAGGGGGACCAGGTAATGGTAAATAATGCTGGGCTCTCGTCAGCAATATTTAAAGCTTAAAACTATTGGTACCGATGTTGTTTCTGACTTTCTGTACAGTTTTTAATAAATAAATATAAAGCTCTTATATTGAAAGTAGCTTTTTTTTACGAGGACTCTTTTTCTTATCACTGTTTTACCCTAACAATAAACTAAAGTTAATAGGCATCTCACGTTTTTGCGATAATTATTCGTCCTTTTAGTTCTTTACATCAAATGGTTTCATGCCTTGTCTCGAGCGATTTCCATGAAAATACTTTTGTTCTGTTGGTCAACCATTTCCTCTTTCTTCTCACTTCCTAATACTCTGGCTGGCGAGGATTACATATCATGATACCTTGTCCAATCCCAATAAATTTATTTTATTTTATTTTGCATGGGACTCACCACTTATCAAGGCCCGGAGGCCACTCGAGGATAAGGGTTATTGCGTGTACAGTAATCAATGGGATAATATCGTAGTAACCGTTAGTAATGGAGATTTGATAAATTGGATTACTTAAGGAGGCGGTTTATCAGGAATTTGTTTATGTTGAACTTGAAGAAATCCAGGTTGTAGTCAGGTGGGAAGCAGGCAACCGGAAGAGAGTTACACAGACGTGCAGTTCTAAGAAAAAAGCTTTGTTTCATCGAATCTACGTTTTGATTTAGGCAAAGATAAAGAGTGGGGAAAATTATTGACACTGGTTTCAGCTAGACGGGTGTTTTTCATGAAAGATTGGCGATGGGAGACCAGAGATTTGAGCTCAGACGAGCACTTGCCATGGAAATAACGATAAAACAAATTTAATCTGATATATAAAATTTAATTTGATACATGAAATTTAATTTTATATATGAAAATTAGACTGGGATAGGTTTTGAGAGAGTTGAAAAAATATACGTTTATAAGTAGGGATATGACAACAGCATATTCTTCTCACTGTTTTGACTCTCGAGTGTGTATCCGTTGATATTTTATATGCTTTTATATAGAGTAATGTGGTTCTCGGTTGATTAACTGTGTCTAACTGTGTCGGATATATACTCGAGAGTCAAAACAATGAAAAGAATATGCGGTTGTCACAGCCATAGTTATAAGTCATTGTGGCCTTCCGTAAGTTTAAAGCCAAAGAAAAAATGATTTGCATAAACGACTGTCATTTGATCCTCGCGACCACAAAATGTTAATTTTCATCGTCCGGGCAGCAAAACATTAATTTGTCCTGCCAGATGTACATTTGTGCATACGCATTAGCTGTAAGCACCTTTCGAATGTGCAATCATTGATTGCAGCTGGCATTGCGCACACAACGGCGCATTCAATCAGATAGAACATAACACGCGATAATTGTTCTTTACATGATCTCAAGGGCCAGTATAATTATAGCTGATATTTAATAGATCAACTACATCGGACTGACTTTCCAAAAATCGACCTGTCTCTCTCTCTCTCTCTCTCTCTCTCTCTCTCTCTCTTCTCCTTTATCTGTCTTTCTTCCTCTATCTGTCTCTCACCACATACACACACACACACATGGTATCTTCCTGCAGTCTTGCCAGACTATGGATACTGTTATACCAGCCTTCCTTGAACAGAGGAATTTACACCGATTAGCATTATAAATAGCGCTAGTAATTCCAACACCGGTGAGAGAGATGCGACTGCACTTCAACTGCTGGCCGAGTGCCCAGCAAAAATACACGCTTTCCTATCTTAATCCACTTGTTATTTAACTGAACCTCGACTTGATTGTTCTTATTTTCATTGTTGTTCCACGACACAACAGATACCAAGTGCAAATGTGAATGCGCGTAGAACTGTTGTGGCAAGAGTTGTGAAATTTTCAACTGCATCTCTCCTGAGTCGGTGCTGTTAAACACCAGTGCCAAGTAGAGGTTCAGGACGACTGGAAATACCGCATAGAGCGTCTAGAATTTCTAAATCCATCTGATACAAGCCAGGCAAAATGTGGCTTAACTTCGGTGCTAATGAGAACCGAAGTTAACGTGATTATGTCGTA
>NC_136518.1:4635797-4653297 GCF_053919585.1 Euprymna scolopes | reverse complement strand
ACATCTCCTCGGTTCTAACACAATCTTTTACACTTTTCAATCTTCTTCCACCATCTTTCCTCTTTTGATACAGCCTTGCTACGCTACTTCGAATGTGAAATGTACCAAACATTGCTAAAACTTTTCTTGTTTTGATATCCATGGCATGCAAATCCTTGTCAGGCCATTCTAAAATTCCTGCACTGTATCTCAAAACACTGACTGCCAATGCATTTACTGTTTTCATTAGGTTTCCTCCATACAATTTCAACTAGTTTCACTCTTCTAAGATACTCCTTCCTGGCTTTTTCTTTCATTTCTCTGTTAATGATGCCTACACCCTCCAGCACTCCCAAATACTTATATCCTGTATCTTCTATTTCTTTCATGATTTCTTCATTTGACAGCACTATTTCATTCGAATGAACCTTTACTCCTCTTTTCATCACCAGCACCCACATTTACTAATCCCAAACTCCATCCCAATGTCTTCTGAGTATGTCCCCACAAGTTCTACCAGTCTCTCCATTTCCTTTTCATTTCTACCGAATATTTTCAAATCATCCATAAACAGTAGATAGTTGAGGCGTCTGTCACCAGATCCAAAGTTATACCCCAGTTTTTCTCTCTTCAAGAGGATGCTCAGTGGCATCATTATCAATACAAAAAGAAGTGGCGATAACGAATCTCCTTGAAATATGCCACGTTTAATGCCAACCTGTCCCATCTCCTCTCTGTTTGCTGTCAGCACCGTTTTCCATTGAGCCATACTTGTCTCCAAAAGCCCTACCACATTCTCAGCAACCTTCATCATCAATAGTATTTCACGTATCCATGAATGAGGAACCATGTCATAAGCCTTTCTGTAATCGATCCATGCTACGCTCAGATTTCTTCTTCTTCTTCTTCTTCTTCTTCTTCTTCTTCTTCTTCTTCTTCTTCTTCTTCTTCTTCGCATCCTGCATTATTGCTTTATCAATTAGTAGTTGCTCTTTAGTACCTCTCGAACCTTCCGGCACCCCTTTTGTTCGCCAGGAAAAACACCATTACTCTCAAGATGTTCATAAATTTTCTCCACAAATATTCCAGTCAACAGTTTCCACATCAATGGCAGACATGTAATTGGTCTATAATTATTGGCATCTGTTCCTTTTGCAATATCTTTCCTAATCAGTGTTGTTCTTCCCTTCGCAAACCAATCAGGGGTATCTCCCGACTCTACAACCCTTTGCAGAACAGCAGCTATAGGTGGATAAAGGCATGGGAACTGTTTAAACCAGAAGCCCATCACTCCATCTGGACCAGGTGTCTTCCAGTTTGTCATCCTTCGTATGCCAGCTTTAACGTCATCGATGGTTATCTCATCACTCCATCATTCATAATAATAATATTAATAATAATAATAATAATAATAATAATAATAATAATAACAACAACAATAATAATATTAATAATAATAACAACAACGATAATAATAATATTAATAATAATAATAACAACAACAACAATAATAATATTAATAATAATAATAACAACAACAACAATAATAATATTAATAATAATAATAACAACAACGATAATAATAATACTAAAAAAACAACAACAAGGATAATAATAATAAAAATAAAGAAACAAAAATAATAATAATAATAATAACAACGATAATAATAATAATAACAACAATAATAATAATAACAACAACAATAATAATAATAACAACAATAATAATAACAATAATAATAATAATAATAACAACAATAACAATAATAATAACAATAATAATAATAACAACAATAACAATAATAATAACAATAATAACAATAACCATAATAATAATAATAACAACAACAATAATAAAATTAACAATAATAACAACAACAACAACAATAATAATTTTAATAACAATAAAATAATAATAACACAAACAATAATAATAATAATAATAATAACAACAATAATAGCAATAATAATAATAACAATAAAAATGAAGATGATAATAATAATAATAATAATAATAACAACAACAACAATAATAATAATAACAATAATAATGATGATAATAATAATAATAATAATAATAATAATAACAACAATAACAACAACAATAATAATATCAATAATAATAAAAACAACAACAACAATAATAATATCAATAATAATAAAAACAACAACAACAACAATAATAATAATAACAACAACAATAATAATAATAATAACAATAATAATGATGATAATAATAATAATAATAATAATAACAACAATAACAACAACAATAATAATATCAATAATAATAAAAACAACAACAACAATAATAATATCAATAATAATAAAAACAACAACAACAATAATAATAATAATAATAATAACAACAACAATAATAATAATAATAACAATAATAATGATGATAATAATAATAATAATAATAACAACAATAACAACAACAATAATATCAATAATAATAAAAACAACAACAACAATAATAATATCAATAATAATAAAAACAACAACAACAACAACAATAATAATAATAATAATAATAACAACAACAATAATAATAATAATAACAATAATAATGATGATAATAATAATAATAATAATAATAACAACAATAACAACAACAATAATAATATCAATAATAATAAAAACAACAACAACAATAATAATATCAATAATAACAATAATAATAATAATAATAATAATAATAATAATAATAACAACAATAATAATATCAATAATAATAAAAACAACAACAACAATAATAATATCAATAATAACAATAATAATAATAATAATAATAATAATAACAACAATAACAACAACAATAATAATATCAATAATAATAAAAACAACAACAACAACAATAATAATATCAATAATAATAAAAACAACAACAACAACAATAATAATAATAATAATAATAATAACAACAACAATAATAATAACAATAATAATGATGATAATAATAATAATAATAATAATAATAATGACAACAATAACAACAATAATAATATCAATAATAATAAAAACAACAACAACAATAATAATAATAATAATAAAAACAACAACAACAATAATAATAATAATAACAAGAAGAAGAAGAAGAAAAAGCAAACAAAGAAAAGAAAAATAACAAGTTAGCGGAAGAAATAGACGAAGAAAAAAAAAAGATAAGGAGAAAGAATACGTAATAGAGAAGAATATCCAAATACCTATGTTAAAAATGCTATAATCACATTGATTAATGTATACCTATTTACCCTTATCCTCGGGTGGCCTCCGAGCCTTGATAATTGGTGATTCCTTTGTTAAAAAAACACACACACAAAAATATAGAGGATGAACTGACAAAAAAAAGAAGACGGAAAGCAAGAAAAGAAGAATAAAAAGTTTAGAAGAAGCAGAAGATGAAGAAAAAAAAGAATATGAAGAAAAGAAGGAGAAGAAGAGATGATTAGGAGAAGAAAAATTGAGAAAAAGAAGAGAAAGGAGAAGAAAAAAGGAAAAGGAAGAAAAAGAAGAAAAAAAGGAAAAGAATAAAAGGAAGAAAAAGAAGAAAGAGGATGGGAAGTTAAAGATAAAAAGAAAGTGACGAAAGAAGAAGAAGAAGAAGAAGAAGAAGAAGAAGAAGTAGAAAAAGTAGAAGAAGAAGAAGAAGAAAAGAAGAAGAAGAAGAAGAAGAAGAAGAAAAAAGCAAAGTGTTTAATGTAATAAAAAAGGAGGGAGGGAGAGGAACCCCCTACGACTATTACACCTCTTTCCCGTCCTCTTACACTTCCATCTACTCCATAAAAGAAGGGGAAAAGGAAGAAAGAGAAATTAATAATATGTGTAGGCAAAAGAGAGAAAGAGAAACATAAATTTAGGATGAGAATGGGGGAGGGTTTAGAATGAAATAAGGAAAATCAGTGGAAAATAAAGGCACGAGTTAGGGTTGAATGAAGAAAAAAATATGTAAAAGAAAAAAGACGGAAGGAAACGGAAGTCGTCTAAACAGGAAGTCAATATAAAATGACGAATAATTATTACGAATTGAATGGGGTATAACGGAAATGGTTGGTCGATAAATTGAAAAGCAGGCAAATGTGTAATATCGTTAACAGCTGAGAAATCAAATAAACGAAAAATACAACAAAATATTTTTCACCAAACGTTAGAAAATTGGATATTTTTTTTTTATCGATCTGTCGTGTTTTAAAATTTTGAAACGGTTTGTAAGTTTTGTGGTTTGGGTGAATTGAAGGAAGTTTTTTTTTTTTTTTTTTTTTTTTTTTTACATCCTGAAAACCTAAACCTAAAAAAAAAAAAAAAAAGAACAGCCGCTATTTTTGGATTGACTATATCTGGTGAGTGAAAATAAGGAAATAAATATGAAATAACGAAAAAAAACAAAAAAAAAAAAACAAAAAAGGAGGACATCTTAATGCGGTTGCAATGCCACACGGACTTAGGGTTAGTGATATCGTAAAACCAGTGTTTTTGTTTTTTTTTCTGATTTAAACTATAAAGGAGTATTAAATGTTATTTACTGTAACAACGGGAAATAAAATGGAAGCTTACAAATTTTGGAGAATGCGGACTGTATTACACAATGGACACTCGATTTTTAGTGAAAAAAAAAAAGGAAAAAAGAATTTGTTTTTTGTTTTTGTTTTTTTAGTTATATTGCATATGAAGAGAACGATGCTATGATCGTTTGCCTGGAAGAGTAACTTGGTTTGTTGTGTAGACGTTTCTTGAACGGTTGTTATGTCCTGGGAACGGCAATCAGCTCCCCAGATGTTAGACACGATCAAACGATGGACACGTGGACACGTGGGCGATGGAAATATCACAGGTGAACCATTAGGGTTGACTTCATCTGATCAAACGATAGGCACATCCCCTTATATCAAGGGGTTGATATGGCGTCAGTTGGTGCGTGTCTGGTCGTCTTTACGGGCAGCATTATCGTCATCGTTATGGCTGATAGAACAAGAACATGCTACTGCTGTAAAGAAAATGAAGGGTTACATTCCAAATTCCTGACAGAAATATTACCTGTTGTAACAAGGGTTCCGCGTGACATGGGCGGATGTATATATTACGTATGTGTATCTAACTCGTGTAATGTCTAGTGGTATAAAAATTATGATAATCGATATGTGACAAAAAAAGAACAAGTAACAGTTCTCTGGGGTTGTAACATCGGGCCAATCGGAGAAACATACCTTGATCTTATATTTTTTAATTGGAATTCATTGAGATGAGTATTATTCATTAATTTTTTTTATTTATTGCGGACTATTATACTCATTTTTTCTTAGTTGTTTCACGACGTTTCGGCAAACTATTCCTCTGGCCTTCGTCAGGTGGTAACTGCATTCACAGCAATTACTGCCATCCATAGTTGTTGTCGTCTCACCACGTTCTGGCCAAGTAAGCCTCTGGACGGCTTTGGATAGGATTGAAACCGCAATCATCACCTAGAACCGTAGAGATTCAACGTCTCTATCAACTGTGCCACGGGCCCCGAATGGCAATAAAGGTTGAATTTTTTTGGTCTTATAAATTCATGTTTATTATTTGATCTTCCATGGTCGGGTCCGTACCGAATGGTATATATTATTTTTTTTTAATTGGAATTCATTGAGATTAGTATTATTTATTGATTTTTTTTATTTATTGCGGACTATTATACTCATTTTTTCTTAGTTGTTTCACGACGTTTCGGCCAACTATTCCTCTGGACTTCGTCAGGTGGTAACCGCGACGGATAGGAATTCTGAATCTCCTGCCTGCATTCACTGCCTTCCATAGTTGACGTCTCACCACGTTTTGGCCAAGTAAGCCTCTGGCCGGCTTTGGGTAGGATTGAAACCGCTAATTAGTTATTTCACGACGAAGGCCAGAGGAATAGTTGGCCGAAACGTCGTGAAACAACTAAGAAAAGATGAGGATAACTGTCCGTAATAAATAAAAATTAAAAAAAAATTAATACCCTGATCTGGTTTGACGGGTTATCGGTAATAGCTACAAAGAAGATACATCCTAATGAATCAACAAATCTCGGGTTGTCTTTTCTGCAATTTTTATTTCCGATGTTTCTCTCGTTGGAAAGCTGCTGCTGCTGCTGCTGATGATGATGATGATGCTGATGACAATGATGATGATGATGATGATGATGATGTTGATTATGATGCTGCTGCTGATGATGATGATGATGATGATGATGGTCCTAGACTAACGCATTCTGATCCCTTCTCTTTCACTCCCGATCTTTCTGCGTCTGCTCTCTCTCGCTTCAAATCTCTGGCTCATCAAATAATTGTATCTTTTCACACACACACACACACACACACACACACACACACACACACACACACACACACACACACACACACACACACACACACACACACAAAAAAAAACCTCTTACTAAAATCTACGTCAGTTTAAAATGACCTCTAAGTAAAACTACGTCAGTTTAAAATGACCTCTAAGTAAAACTACGTCAGTTTAAAATGACCTCTAAGTAAAACTACGTCAGTTTAAAATGACCTCTAAGTAAAACTACGTCAGTTTAAAATGACCTCTAAGTAAAACTACGTCAGTTTAAAATGACCTCTAAGTAAAACTACGTCAGTTTAAAATGACCTCTAAGTAAAACTACGTCAGTTTAAAATGACCTCTAAGTAAAACTACGTCAGTTTAAAATGACCTCTAAGTAAAACTACGTCAGTTTAAAATGACCTCTAAGTAAAACTACGTCAGTTTAAAATGACCTCTAAGTAAAACTACGTCAGTTTAAAATGACCTCTAAGTAAAACTACGTCAGTTTAAAATGACCTCTAAGTAAAACTACGTCAGTTTAAAATGACCTCTAAGTAAAACTACGTCAGTTTAAAATGACCTCTAAGTAAAACTACGTCAGTTTAAAATGACCTCTAAGTAAAACTACGTCAGTTTAAAATGACCTCTAAGTAAAACTACGTCAGTTTAAAATGACCTCTAAGTAAAACTACGTCAGTTTAAAATGACCTCTAAGTAAAACTACGCCAGACTCTAGAGGTCAACCTATTTTACATTATTGTTTACGTTCCACATTCCTTAATTTATTTACATAAATAATTTTATCTGCACGTATTCATTTTAATAGGATGACGTTCTATTTTTACAAATATCGCAACCATCACATAATCGATTAGTACAATTTCATCTTATTAATCGATTAGTATAATTTCATCTTATTAATCGCCCTTTTTGATAGTTTCCGGTGTTTTCCGGTAGACAAACAACATAACATACCGAGTTCGGCAAGATACACCTGAAGAAGGTCGGAGGTTACATCAACCGAAGCGATGTGAAAATGACTCTCAAGAAGAGAACAGTAGTCCGAAGAATCCAAATAATAGGATTTTCTAGAGAGAGGCTAACAGGTGCTACACGTTGCTCAAGGATGAACTGGAAAGTGTTCAGCTTTCTGAGGTCTTATGCATATCCGCATACCTGAATACATACAGCGCCTGGTATTCCCAAATGGTAACAAATTTGGTACTGGACAGACTCAGCGTTGCTTAACTTCAGTAACCTAACGAGAATTGGTGTGTTAACCTGGGTATGCCGCAGTTGTTATGTAGATGAATAAATTTGATTGTTTTGTTTTACGGCATATCAACCCTTTTTCGGATTTTTTAATACCAAATCCAATAGAATGCATTTTTGTTACTGCATAAACAATTCAGTCATTTTTATTTTTTTGTATCGGTTGGTGCAAAAGTTTTTACCGATTTAAAATTTCATCTTGAAAAAAAAAAAACTGTGTTGGGTTTTTTGAAAAAAAACAACTTTATTCATAAAAATAGCGACCTTTGTTCTTTAAAACTTGATTCTATCTGTTAACGACTTATGAATGTTTCGCTTATAAACTTCTTTAGATCTTTATTTGAAATATGAATCGAACTCGTATTCAGTCTTCTCTCATACAGTACGCTTAAACATGATGAATAAATTTGATTGTTTTGTTTTACGGCATATCAACCCTTTTCGGATTTTTTAATACCGAATCCAGTTATTTTATAAAAGGTTTTTATTCTTCAAATTCTTTATATCTTGAATCATTAGTTTGTAGTGTTTGGTTTGGTTGTTTTATAGTGGATTTTATTGTTTTTGTTCCCTGCCCTGCAGAACATGAATGAGTTCTGAAATGGGAGAAGGAAAAGAGTTACAGTATTAATGGTTGGTATATTTTAAGTTAGGAAACCAGTCAGGAAGTGGGGGGATAGAAAGAGAAAGGGGAAATAGGAAGAAGGAAAAGGACTGAAGAGGTAGGTTGTTGTTTTTTGTTTTTGGTTTTGAAGAGCATAATTAAGTTTTGCAAAAGGAAGTAGAACAACAAAAAAACATCAATGCTAGATGCATTTTGTCTCAGGAAGCCAATATCTTCAGACAACCTGATCTGGTAGCACGAGTATAGATGAATAACTTAATTTTTATCACTAAATAGATAACATTTTTCCATAAGGTTTTTGTTGAATGAAAAACCCTAACCTTAACCCTAACCCTAAGAAAAGAGATAAATTTTATTTGTGACACAAACACAGAAAGGATGCATAACGGCATGAAAGGGGGTCAGGTGTATTTGTCAAGATTCGTGTTTTGTTTACTTAAACTTTTTTCACATTGACACGTAAAGTGCACGCATACATTTAAACAAGACGTCTTCTGGCCCGATGGGTCAATGTTGATACATTGTCCATTAATAGTATTATGTCTGTACAAAAGTTTATACCTATTGAAAATTACATATTGAAAAAAAAAAATGTTTTTCAAACATCTGTATTCATAGCAATAACGACCTTTGCTCTTTATAACTTGAATCCATTTGTCAACGACCTTATAAATGCCTAGTTTGTAACATTCTTCAAGTTTCATCTATTTCTTCTTTAAATCCTATTTCAAAAATAATTTCATTACGAAATTAAATCCGCCATAATGCATTTTGATTACTGCATAAACAAGTTAGCTATTTCAGTCATTTTTTTAACAGCTGAAGAAAAAATATTTGAATGTGTGCTTTTCGCAGGTACGTGATCCACACGTTTTTTTTTAAATTTAATTATTTATTGAAATGAAAAAAGATGCAATAGCTTAAAATATATACAATCTTAAAAAAAAAAATATTTAACAACGTAAAAAAATAAAATTAAATCCATCAGAATGCATTTTTGTTACTGCATAAACAAGTCAGCCATTTTTCTTTTCATTTTTTGTATCGGGTTGGTGCAAAAGTTTTTACCGATTTAAAATTTCATCTTGAAAATAAAATTAAAAAAAACTGTGTTGGGTTTTTGGAAAAAAAACTTTATTCATAAAAATAGCGACCTTTGTTCTTTAAAACTTGATTCTATCTGTTAACGACTTATGAATGTTTCGCTTATAAACTTCTTTAGATCTTTATTTAAAATATGAATCGAACTCGTATTCAGTCGTCTATCATACAGTACGCTTAAACATGATAATTTAATTCATGCAAATTGCGTATGTATTATTATAGCATCAATTATCTATTGATTATTATATATTTTGCGGAATAATTTGTTTGGTGGACTAATTTGTAATAATAATAATAATACAAAATAATGATGATAATGTTGTTCATCAGATTCCGTCCGTATTTGTTTACAATATCACGTCAGCTGATATTTGGGTTTGCTGGAAAAATCACTTTAATTCATACAAATTGCGTATGTATTAAAGAATCAATCCTCTATTGATTATTATATATTATGCGGAATAATTTGCCCAGTGGACTAATTCATTCATTCATTCATTCATTCATTCATTCATAATAATAATAATAATAATAATAATAATAATAATAATAATAATAATGTCAATCATCAAATTCCGTCCGTGTTTGTTTACAATTTCTGATTTTTGTGTTTGACGATGAATACCCTGGAAAATCATTTCGGATTAATGTTTAGTTTCAAAATATGCAAACGAAGAAATGATTTGCTGTGATTTTAAATGGTGCATCTTCTTTTATCGTAAATTGAATTCATTAATAAGAAAAAAATAAAATAAACGTTTCGGTTATGAAATTCTTTAGATCTTCATTTGAAATCTTAATCGAACTCGTGTTCAATCTTCTCTCGTGATGTAAAACTAAAGGTTCAAAAGGAATCGCCAATCTGATAGGCCCTGAACTGTCATCTAAGCTTTAGCCTCTGTCCCATCGACGAAACGTTGCATCCCTCTGCCTGTTCTACAAGTATTTTAATGGTGAATGCTCTGGCGAACTGCAGACACTTGTGCCCCCATGACGTAGACACCCTCGACAAACCCGACAGGCAGCTAAATCCCACCCCCACACAGTAGAGATCCCTTGATGTAAAAGATCTTTCTACTCCAGTAGTTTCTTCCCCAGAACCGCTAAACTCTGGAATTCCATACCAGGTCCCTGCTTCCCCAACTGTACTGACATGCAGAAGTTCAAGTGTAACGTGAACCGACATCTTGCTGCCCAAATCCCAACATAGTACCCCAGTAGTTGCTGTCCCTGATAGTAGCCCCCTGCACCAAAGTGGCAATGTTTCTTGTTTGGGGTGAAAGTGTAAAAAATAAAATAAAAAAAGTCATCTGAATGGTTTTGTAATCTTCAAAATAACTGATAATCAGAAGGAGTTAGATCAAGAGAATATGACGGATGAGCCAAGTTTTCCGATCCAAATTCTCATAAGAAATATTTTATCCGTAATGCTGTTTGAGGACGAGCATTATCATGGTGAAAGATGACTACCTTTCTGTCGATTAAAGAAGATCGTTTTCGAGGCAACCTAGGCGAGAATATTACAGAGAAATATAAACGATTCTTTGATAATCTGAAATAAAAATTATAAATAAATCATAATTATATATTTAAGAAATAGCAATATGTATTAAGATTAATTACAATCGTTTAAAATGTCCCATTAAAAAAAAAAAAAAAACAATTTTACGCCGACATGATACATAGTCATTATATAATCTCTGAAGCAAGAAAACATTGACAGCGGTGCTTGATATATATATATATATATATATATATATATATATATATATATATATATAGAGAGAGAGAGAGAGAGAGAGAGAGAGAGAGAAACAGAGAGAGAGATAGAGAGATAGAGAGATTATTTATATATATTGTATAGCTACATATTATATATCACTTATATATATAATATACATTATATATATACATATATTATATGAATTGAATATATATATATACATCTATATATATATTATATATATACATATTATATATATTTTATATATAATATATATATTATGTATATATATTATGTATTAATACATATACATATTATATATATTTTATATATGATATATATATATATTATGTATTAATACATATACATATTATATATATTTTATATATAATATACATATTATGTATATATATTATGTATTAATACGTATACATATTATATATATTTTATATATAATATATATATTATGTATATATATTATGTATTAATACATAATACATATTATATATATTTTATATATAATATATATATATATATTATGTATTAATACATATGCATATTACATATATGCATTAAAATTAATTACAAAAAGAAATTACACCGACATGATATATAGTCATTATATAATCTCTGAAATAAGAATATATATATATATATATATATATATATATATATATATATATATATATATACAGAGAGAGAGAGAGAGAGAGAGAGAGAAAGAGAGAGAGAGATACAGCCACGCTGATGAGTCGTAGATGACGAAACACGTGTCAGTGGATAATTACATTTTAAAAATAATATATATATATATATATATATATATATATATATATATATATATTATTTTTAAAATGTAATTATCCACTGACACGTGTTTCGTCGTCTACGACTCATATATATATATATATATATATATATATATATATATATTATTTTTAAAATGTAATTATCCACTGACACGTGTTTCGTCATCTACGACTCATCAGCTTGGCTGTATCTCTCTCTCTCTTTCTTTCTCTCTCTCTCTCTCTCTCTCTCTCTCTCTCTCTCTGTATATATATATATATATATTTATATATATATGTATATATATATATATATATATATATTAGTTTCGTTTAGTTTTGTATTTGCAAACATGTATAATAGTTTATAATCCATTGATGTTATTTTCATAAGCACGTATACACAAATTAGAATTAATAAATTTACTAATTATTAAATAGAAAATTTTGGTAGAAGATTCATAAATTAATGTAGATTGTTAGTACGAATAGTTGGGTTTAGTGACTTTGTTTGATAAAATTCAAAATGGCGTAATGGAAACATATTTTAAGTTATTTACAAGTTTTCATGTCCAAACGCATTTTATTTCCTTTTGGTGGATTGATTGTTGCTATTTCTTCTAATGAGTAAAGGACAAAATCGATTCATTGATTGATATCATAATTAAGGGATTGATTTTGGGCTACGAAACAAAGTGCCAAGAATTGCGTCAACTGATAATCCATAATGAACGTAATCCGATGAAAGAACAGGCGTTTTGGACCAAAGTTAACACCTTACACAGCCTAACACCACAATACATTTGTGAAGTTTTATTACCACACAAGCCGAAAGTCCCGTCATATAAAATCAACAATAGGTTCTTTGATATGACAGGAGCGCGTTCGAAATGAATGCTTCTGTGTAAAGCACAATTGAAACATGATACGTGACTTTGCCATTTTAAACTTAAATTCAAGCCATTATCACCGCACATTTCTTCTGATGAGTTAAGGGCAAAATAGATTCACTAATTGATATAATAATTAAGTGATTGATTTTGTGCTACAAAACAGATACTGTCAAGATTAGTAAATATCAACTGAATTAAAGGAATAAATTCTAGGATGGTCAACATCATGAATTTTGGAATATAAACTTTTGTCATTCATTCATTATATTGCTCTGTAATTACATTGAGCTTCTTAAATAAGGATTGTTATGTATAAAAAGGAAATATAAGTGAATGAAGAATATTTCCACAGAAGTATATATATATATATATATATATATATATATATATATATATATATACGCTTTATTTTTTTATTACCGTATCTTTCTGTTAAGTCACATTATTGTTTCGGCTACACGGCCGTTTTTTTGGCCGTCCGTAGCGTCCTCAGACTTTTACAGAAATCTAGTTTCTGAGGACGCTACAGGTTTCTGTAAAAGTCTGAGGACGTTACAGACGGCAAAAAAAAAAAACAAAAAAAAAAACGGCCGTGTAGCCGAAACAATAATGTAGCTTAACAGAAAGATACGGTAATAAAAAATAAAACGTATATTTGCTCTACAACAGTATTGAGCACTTTCTTCAGTTTTTATTAATTACCATCTTCACTATATATATATATATGTGTGTGTGTGTGTGTGTGTGTGTGTGTGTGTGTATCTGTGTGTGTGTGTGTGTGTGTGTGTATCTGTGTGTGTGTGTGTATTGCAAAGCCTCAGTTTTTTTTTAAGTCGACGGAACAAGATAATTGGATTTGGGAATAATTCATTTTAAAATTAGATAGAAACAGTTTTTCGTGATTATGAGAATTCTTTTATTTATTGTTTTTGTTGATATTGTTTGTTTTTGTTTGTTGTTTTTTTGTCTGTCGTTTTTTCATTTAATTTTATTTTTCACATTTTCTTTTTAGTTTACTAGCAGGGGCGGGGACTCCAGGCTTTGGCCTGGCGTAAAATACGTTTAAATATGATATTTTAATTCGTTCAGATTTCGTATATATTATTATAGAATCGCGAGTTGAAAAAAAGAAAAAAATATTTAGGTGTCATCAGCTAGAATCGAAACCGAATCTGCAGCATTCAAATCTAGTGATATTACTTCTGTTACAACGTGACACGCATATGAACTGATTAAAAATTAAAAATTAAAAGATAAACTAAGATGAATGTACACACTGTTTAACGATTTTTTTTTTATTTTTGATTTGACCCATTTTTGACCCCTTTTGACCCCTTAAAAACTATTTTAACCTGCTAAAAAACCCATAAAAGAACGTCCATAAAAAGTCCAATCATTTGAAGCCCCTAGCGCCACTCTGCTACTTTTAGTTTTTGGAAGAGATAGAATTTCAAAATATGCAGACAGACAGACAGATATGTAACCGTTTATATATTAGATATAGGAAAAAAGATATTCATCGTCCAGGATGGAATATATCTAGATTGCACGGTTGATGAACGTTCGATTTTCAACATCTCGTTCAGATTCAGATTACGTAACACGAGATGAAATCCGAGGGAAATTGCCTGCTTGAAATCCGATCCGGGCGAAATTTAATAGGAATGGAATTTTTTAATACAATATAAATAAAATATGATCACCTGTTTTACGTCATGTAATTTTTTTTTTTTACAAGGTGATCACCACTTATCAAGGCCCGGAAGCCACTCAGGGATAAGCGTTATTGCATGTATAGTACGTTAGAGTGGAGATTTAATACAGTGTCTACTTAAGGGGGCGGTTCATCAGGAATTTGTTTACGTTGGACTTGAAGACATTCAGGTTGTAGTCAGGTGGGAAGCAGGCAGCCGAAACAGAGTTCCATAGGCGTGCAGTTCTAAGAAAGAAGCTTTGCTCATGGAATCTGCGTTTAGGTTTAGGCACAGATAAAGAGTGGGGAAAATTTTTGACAGTGGTTTCAGTTAGACGGGTGGTTTTCGTAAAAGATTGGCGAGGGGAGACCAGAGATTGGAGACCAGAAGAGCACCTGCCATGGAAATAACGATAAAACAAAAATAGGCTCGCAACCTCTCTTTTGTGAGAGAGAGGTTGCAGGGAAGAGAAAAGGGAATCCCCCACTAAGCCACGAAGTAGATTTTGTACTCTGTCAAGGAAGGATAGGCTGTTTTTAGCAGCTCCTGCCCAGATATGGCAGCAGTATTCCATCTTTGGGCGTATTTGGCTTTTATATAGATAGAGAATTGCATCAGTAGTGAAATATCTTCTGGAGCGGTAGAAGGATCCCACCATCTTTCCAGCGACCTTGATATACATGTTCCATTTCAGATCAGAAGTAAAGGTCAAACCAAGAAGCTTGTCAAAACATGGGGCTTCTCCTAGGCGAGAGCCATCCATTTCAATTGATGCCAGATGGGGATCAGAGCGTTGATGATGTAAAGATAGGAGTTTGGTTTTAGATGCATTAAAGGTAACCAGCCACGTCTTCCCCCACTGAACCACGCGCTCGAGATCAGAGGAGAGAGAATCAGAGAGAACTTTGTTATTTACGGCCTTTGATGTGTTGCCGTAGATGGTCGTGTCATCAGCATAGATGTCAACGAATGATTTAAGTATGTGTTTAGGGAGATCATTGATGTAGATCAGGAAGAGAGTTGGGCCCAGGATGGACCCCTGAGGGACTCCAGCATTAATAATGCAGGCCTCTGATTTTTGCCATCGACCACTACTCTTATGAGCCTATCAGAGAGAAATGATTTAATGATAGAGAAAACATTTCCAGTTATACCGTAGCTGGAAATCTTGTGAAGTAGGTCTTTATGCCATACCTTGTCGAAGGCCTTTGATATGTCAAGAGCAATTGCCCTAGAAAGGAAGCCTTTGTAAAGAGATTCACTAATCCTATGAGATATAATCGTAGATCTTGCAGAACGGAAACCATATTGCATGCCACTAAGAAGGTTATTTCTGCTGAGGTGGTTGACTATTTCTCTATTGAATATGGATTCCAGCAACTTACTCATGACACACAGGAGACTTATTGGTCTGTACTGAGAGGGAGATGACTTATCAGTTGAATTCTTAAATACAGGGCATACTGATGAGGTTTTCCAGGGTGTTGGAAAGCACTTCTCTTTAAAGCAACGCTTAAACAGTTTTGTAAATATGGGAGCAAGTTCTGGTTGAAGCTTTTTTAACACTATAATTATTATTTATTTACACAGTCCCTTATCCGGCATTGCCCGGGAGTCATTACATTACAATAGCAATTTGCTGTTCTAATACTAATTTGTAATACAGATTCCTTTTCCAGTATCTTCTTTCTAAGAACTTCAGGATGTTGCACTTTCTTCTTGGTGACTGTTTTCCTCCTAACTATGTGTGGTGAATAAACGAGGAAAGACTATATTAAAGAATGCATGATGTTGACCATCTTATAATTTATTCCTTTAATTCACTTGACATTTACAAGTCAACTGACTTAAAGGAATAAATTATAAGACAGTCAACATCATGCCTTCTTTAATATAGTCTTTTGTCATTTATTCACTATATTGCTCTGTAATTACATTGAGCTTCTTAAAAAAGGATGTGTATATATTGCAAGTAAATATATTTCTACAGAATATATATATATATATATATATATATATATATATATAGTAATTTATAAAACATATAAAAACAACACTAGCGAATAAATACTGGGAATTCAAAGAAAGCGGACATTCGCCGGTAGTCGAATGGAAAATAATGAGACAAGCTACCACGTGCAGACATTTAGACGACCCATGTAAATTATGCCTCCATGAAAAATTTGCTATCCTGTACTTTAAAGAACCCCAAAATCTATTAAACTGTAGACGAGAAATAGCAAACAACTGTGTTCACAAAATAAAACTCACTCTAGGATAGCGATACAAAATAGCTTTAAAACTAACAATAACAATAGAAAACAAACAAATAAATAAATTAAATAAACATGAATATACATAAACGATCACACATATATGTATATATATATATATGTATATATGTGCATGTATGTGTGTACACATAGGTATATTTATATATATATATATAAAAAGGAAAACGTCTACCACTAACCTAGTTCTAAAGCAGATCCTTTTTTCGATAAAATGCATGCCATTGGCTGATAGGAAGAGGTGCGGTGGATACTGGAAAGCTGATTGGCTAACTAAAAATCCTCAACATATATAAAAACAAGAAGCAACCACAGAATTCGCGCATAAGCCTAACGAATCCTATAGTGGATGAAACGCAGAATATTCAGTGTAGCTTAATCGCCATATATATTTTATAAATTACTAACTAGCTCTACCTACGTATTGAGCACTTTTGAAGTAAATACTTAAAGTTTACGCATAAATCTATACTTTCGTATATTAAATTTATGTGAGTAAATGAAGTAGTTATATATATATATATATATATATATATATATATATATATATATATATATATATATATATATATGAGTATGAGACGGAGTTAGAGAGAATTCTTTTGCAGTAACAATATAGAGTTTTTGAACAAAACTTTATTATTTAAAGCAAGAAACACAGGAAATTTAAAGTTCTTTAAATTTCGTGTACTTCTGGCTTCAAGTAACGAATTTTGTTTAAAAATTCTATATTCTTACTGCAAGAACATTTATTATAAATCATAAAATTCTTACTTTGCTCTATATTGTATATTGAGCTATTTTAATTGACTGAGATTGTCG